>NC_134411.1:60659870-60737360 GCF_038048845.1 Mixophyes fleayi | reverse complement strand
CCTGCCCTGCCATCACCTCAAACAAGAGGTTGTGACGCGCTGGAACTCCACCCTCTATATGCTGCAGAGGATGGAGGAGCAGCAAAAGGCCATTCAGGCCTACACAGCCACCTACGACATAGGCAAAGGAGTGGGGATGCGCCTCAGTCAAGCGCAGTGGAGACTGATTTCCGTGTTGTGCAAGGTTCTGCAGCCATTTGAACTTGCCACACGAGAAGTCAGTTCCGACACTGCCAGCTTGAGTCAGGTCATTCCCCTGATCAGGCTGTTGCAGAAGCAGCTGGAGAAAGTGAGGGAGGAGCTGGTAAGCCATTGCGATTACACCAAGCATGTAGCTCTTGTGGATGTAGCCCTTCGTACGCTTTGCCAGGATCCGAGGGTGGTCACTCTTTTAAAGTCAGAGGAATACATTCTGGCCACCGTGCTCGATCCTCGGTTTAAAGCGTATGTTGTGTCTCTGTTTCCGGCGGACACAAGTCTACAGCGGTGCAAAGACCTGCTGGTCAGGAGATTGTCCTCTGAAGAGGACCGTGACATGCCAACAGCTCCACCCTCATTTTCTTCCACATCTATGGCTGCGAGGAAAAAGCTCAGTTTTCCCAAAAGAGGCACTGGCGGGGATGCTGATAACATCTGGTCCGGACTGAAGGACCTGCCAACCATTGCAGACATGTCTACTCTCGCTGCATTGGATGCTGTCACAATAGAAAAAATTGTGGATGATTACTTTGCTGACACCATCCAAGTAGACATGTCAGACAGTCCATATTGTTACTGGCAGGAAAAAAAGGCAGTTTGGAAGCCCCTGTACAAACTGGCTCTATTTTACCTGAGTTGTCCCCCCTCCAGTGTGTACTCGGAAAGAGTTTTTAGTGCAGCGGGGAACCTGGTCAGTGAGCGGCGAAGGAGGTTGCTTCCTCAGAACGTTGAAAAAATGATGTTTATAAAAATGAATAATCAATTCCTCAATGAAGTACAGCACTGCCCTCCAGATACTACAGAGGGACCTGTGGTTGTGGAGTCCAGCGGGGACGAATTGATAATGTGTGATGAGGAGGAAGTACACACTGTAGGGGGAGAGGAATCAGAGGTTGAGGATGAGGACGACATCTTGCCTCAGTAGAGCCTGTTTAGTCTGTACAGGGAGAGATGAATAGCTTTTTTGGTGTGGGGGCCCAAAAAAACCAATCATTTCAGCCAAAGTTGTTTGGTAGGCCCTGTCGCTGAAATGATTGGTTTGTTAAAGTGTGCATGTCCTATTTCAGCAACATAAGGGTGGGTGTGAGGGCCCAAGGACAATTCCATTTTTTACCTTTTTTTTTTGCATTATATGACCAATCAACAGTCGTTTGCCATGTTCAAAAAGTAAAACCAAATTTAAAAAAATTCAAGAAATTAAACCAAAAGTAAAATGCCCTGTCATAATTTAAAACAAGAGGTATTGACGTGCTCTAAAACTACTGTATTGTTGTTTATATTTTATAAACACTACACTTGAAAGCTTGAGTCTTTCAATAAAAAAGTAACTGTCCATTGCACGAATATTTGCAACAGGGACAATTTTAGGGTTAAGAAAGTCAACTAATAACACTTCGACGCTGTCTGTCTTTATAAACACTACACTTGGAAGTTGGAGGAGGTATTGTGGCCCCGGCACCAAATTTACTACCGGGGCCACTCCACTGTGCAGTCCATATTTAGGTGTATCAGATATTAAACAACGGTGACAGTTGATGCCCAATTTTTTAATTATATTGTGGCCTCGGTACCAAATTGTGTACCGGGGCCACCACACTACGCAGTCCATACCCTTTTTTGGTGGAATTCTGACACGTGGAGGGTTTTTTAATTATATTGTGGCCTCGGTACCAAATTGTGTACCGGGGCCACCACACTACGCAGTCAAGATAGATAGATGCGTATCATAGATAAAGTACATTCAGTGGTGTGGGGCAAATTGAAAAATATTCAAAATGCACTGACATTATCAAAAACAAGAGGTTGTCACACGCTAAAACTCCAACATGTATATGATGGAGAGGATGGAGGAGCAGCCGTATGTGTAGTGTAATGCAGACCTGTTGAAGGTTTTTTATATATTTTATTGTGGTGCCCAGTGCCCACTCCTCTACGCAGTCCAGATACATTTATTGGTGCGAATCATAAAAGTTCAGGGTTTTTAATATATATTGTGGTGACCCACTCCTCTACGCAGTCCAGGTACATTTATTGGTGCGAATCATACAAGTTGATGGTTTTCTTATTATATATATTGTGGTGACCCACTCCTCTACGCAGTCCAGATACATTTATTGGTGCGAATCATAAAAGTTCAGGGTTTTTAATATATATTGTGGTGACCCACTCCTCTACGCAGTCCAGGTACATTTATTGGTGCGAATCATAAAAGTTCAGGGTTTTTAATATATATTGTGGTGACCCACTCCTCTACGCAGTCCAGGTACATTTATTGGTGCGAATCATAAAAGTTCAGGGTTTTTAATATATATTGTGGTGACCCACTCCTCTACGCAGTCCAGGTACATTTATTGGTGCGAATCATAAAAGTTCAGGGTTTTTAATATATATTGTGGTGACCCACTCCTCTACGCAGTCCAGGTACATTTATTGGTGCGAATCATAAAAGTTCAGGGTTTTTAATATATATTGTGGTGACCCACTCCTCTACGCAGTCCAGGTACATTTATTGGTGCGATTCATAAAAGTTCAGGGTTTTTAATATATTGTGGTGACCCACTCCTCTACGCAGTCCAGGTACATTTATTGGTGCGATTCATAAAAGTTCAGGGTTTTTAATATATTGTGGTGACCCACTCCTCTACGCAGTCCAGGTACATTTATTGGTGCGATTCATAAAAGTTCAGGGTTTTTAATATATTGTGGTGACCCACTCCTCTACGCAGTCCAGGTACATTTATTGGTGCGATTCATAAAAGTTCAGGGTTTTTAATATATTGTGGTGACCCACTCCTCTACGCAGTCCAGGTACATTTATTGGTGCGATTCATAAAAGTTCAGGGTTTTTAATATATATTGTGGTGACCCACTCCTCTACGCAGTCCAGGTACATTTATTGGTGCAAATCATAAAAGTTCAGGGTTTTTAATATATATTGTGGTGACCCACTCCTCTACGCAGTCCAGAAAGATACCTTGTTGCAACGTTTTGGACTAATAACTATATTGTGAGGTGTTCAGAATACACTGTAAATTAGTGGAAATGCTTGTTATTGTATGTTATTGAGGTTAATAATAGCGTAGGAGTGAAAATAAGCCCAAAAACTTGATTTTTAAACTTTTTATGTTTTTTTCAAAAAAAATCCGAATCCAAAACCTTAAATCCGAACCGAGACCTTTCGTCAAGTGTTTTGCGAGACAAATCCGAACCCCAAAAATATCCGGATCCAAAACACAAAACACGAGACCTCAAAAGTCGCCGGTGCACATCCCTAATATAAATAGAGCCTGGGTATTTGAACTCATTAATTTGCTCAGCTAATGGTTCTCATTCCATTCCTTACATTACACTGTGTTATATTATATAATATAAATAAATTATGAAGGTTAAAGGCTGGAGAGCCGGACCAGTGTTAACTCTGCTGTTCATATTACAGAGGTGTAAAGCAACCTCAGCCAAAAAAAAACCAAATTACATATGAATGAGGCTGAATTAAATAAAAAAAAAATGACATGTTCATGTCTACACCTCTATCGGTTATGGTCACAAGCTCCAACCTGTGGGCTACTTTGTTAATTGGGTCTGTGATGAAGCAGTGGTTCTTTATGTAGCTACATAAAGAACCACTGCTTCATCACAGACCCAATTAACAAGGTTCCAATTGTGAATAACTAATGTATTACACAAAAGTGCTAATAGATGACTACATTATATATACTTTGGGCTAGGCCCCATATATATATATATATATATATATATATATATATATACATACATACATACATATACATACACATACACGCTCACAGACACTTCATTGACCAATCACTTTCCCACATTCAGAAATTTAAATGCTATCTGCTTTTATGTTACAATTATTTAATTTTTACTCACCAATGAAGTTTTCTCTTGTCCGCAGCTTTCAATCCAAAAATGGCTGTAAACAAAGTCCAAAATAAATTTGTATCCAAAGTCCGGCTTGCCCCTGTCCCAAAGTAATTTGTACTTCCAAATGTCCATGCTTGAAAATGTCCAAAATAAATTTGTATTTCCAAAAGTCCTGCTTGAAATCTGTTCACATTTTCTGCCCTGGGGGGGCGCATTGTTGCATGAAGTCTTCAGTTCTTTGCCCAGGGGGGGCCCATATTTGTAAGATCCACAAATCTTTGGCTTGATTGAAGAGAAATAAATAAATGGAGCAGCCGCCACAAACACCTCCTACCTGGTAGGAGGTCCGATACGCAATGACCTTAACTCATTGCGATAGTTCTATTTATAGTATTAGGTGATTTTCCCACGTTAGTGGGAACATCCCCTAATACTATATATATAGTTTTGAGCTTACCTCATTGAAATAGTTTTATTTAGTTTTCTTTTTGCCCACAGACTTACATCAGGAGCTGTGGCTCAACTGATATATACACTGTTCTGATAACAATGTTGTGGGTTTAATTCCCCCTAAGAGCACATATATTTTATCTTTTCGTTTCAAATAATGAAATAAGCATATCAAAAATTTTGATATGCTTATTTCATTATTTTGATCCCCATAGAGTTCTCATTTTATTTTTTCCCCCATATATATAATTTTTTTCATTTCTGATATATAGTTTTCTAGTCAGAGAATGGCTCTATGTATTGTGCAGGTGTCAGTGGATGGCTCTCTGTGTTGTGAAGTTGTCACCGGCGGAGCAGAGGTTGGAATGTGAGAGAATAGCTGGTGAGTTGGGTGGCATGTGAGGGAAAAGCTGGTAGACATGGGGTAACGTGAGCGAAAAGCTGTTGGTTATGAGGTGGCATGTGATAGAATAGCTGGTGTTCAGGGCTGATATTAGAAGCTTGTGGTCAGGAAGTGGCATGTGAGAGAAAATCTAGTCGATAGGTGGTGGCATATAAAAAAAAGTAGCTGGTCAGCAAGGGCCCATATATGTGAAAGGCTGATGAGCAGGAGATGGCATGTGAGAAAAGTGGGTGTCATGTGAGAGAACCTGGTTGGCAGTGGGAGGGGCATGTAATAATTTAGGGGGCAGGGTGGCATGTGATAGAGAATTGTTGGTGGACAGAGGGTGGGTGATTTCACATTTAGATACACAGAATTTGAAAATTATCAATATTTTTACTTTACAAAAAGCCATGAAATTCCATAGACAAAAAACCTTACGGTTTAACATGTCCGATTAAGGTTCCATCCCTCCTCCACTAAATTTCACTGTTGGCATAATGCAGGAAGCAGGTAACATTCTGCCAAATGTACTCATCCATCTGACAGAGTAGATGTTTCTACTCTCCACAGTCCAGTGTCGGTGTGCTTTACACCACTCCCTCTGATGCTTGTCATATGTCTTGTGATGTGAGGCTTGCATGCAGCTGCTCAGCCATGGAAACCCATTCCATTAAGATGGTATGGGTCTTTTTTTTAGTGTTTGGGCTAGGCCCCTTATCTCCAGTGAAGGGCAATCTTAATGCTTCAGCATATCAAGTTATTTTGGACAATGCTATGCTTACAACTTTGTGGCAACAGTTTGGGGAAGTCCCTTTTCTATTCCAACTTGACTGTGCACCAGTGCACAAAGCAAGGCCTACAAAGACTTGGTTTGATGAGTTCGGTGTGGAAGAACTTGACTGGCTCGCATAGAGCTCTGACCTCAATCCCATCGAACACTTTTGGGATGAACTGGAATTGAGATTGCGAACCAGGTCTTATTGTCCAACATCAGTGCCTGAACTCATAAATGCTCTACAGAATGAATTGGCGCAAATTCCCACAGAAATACTCCAACATCTTGTGGAAAGCCTTACAAGAAGAGCAGAAGTTATCACTGCAAAAGGGGGACCAACTCCATATTAAAGTATATGTATTTGAATACAATGTCATTACAGTTGGTGTAATGGTCAAGCATTCAAATACTTTTCTCCATATAGTGCACATAGCATGGCCTTCTACATTACAGACAATACTTTTGGTGTCTTAATTATTGTCAAGTATGAGTTTGCCAACATTGTCCTAATGTTTCAACTCCTAAATCTTCTCCAACTGGAGGTACAGAGCAGTAAGCGTATTTTCTCATCTACATGGCAAATACTGCTTTGGGATTTTTCTCTTGGATGAAATGAGTTGCAAGGATCATTTTGCATGATTCTAGTGTAGTATTTGCAGGCCCAACCTGTCAGCATCCTACCTCTTTTTTAACTGGTGAATCAGAGCAGTAAGTGCATTTTCCCTTCTACATGTCAAACAATATGTTTGGATTTTTTTATTGGAAGCAATGCATTTTGCATGATTCTAGTGTAGGAACTTAAGGCTCACAATGTCCTAACTCTTCAACTTGAGATGCAGAGAACAAAGTGTCTTATTCCTTCTTCTTAGCAAACAATACTTTTAAATTTTTCTTTTGTAACCACTGAGTTGCTGTTATGATTCCTAGCGAATTCAGGAAGCGGCAACAGAAGTATAAAAACCAAATGTCTTTATTCAGGCAAAATATATGAACAAGGATTTAGTTCATGGAATATGCAGATTTCAGGTAGCAGGATAAACAGGTATACTCCAATTCACAATTATGAACAGGTGTGATGAATGGCAGGAAAGTCCACAGAAATAACACGCTCCAAGCAATGACAAATACAGTTTGGATTCAGGAACAAGTATATTGCTTTACCCAATTGCCAGGAGGCATAAGGCAGTCCAGGGAAGCAAACAGTAGCTCAGTCCAGTGACCAGCAAAGGTCAGGGCAACAGGTGTTCAAGCAGAATTCAGTATCCAGGCAGAGTTCAGGGTTACAAGCAAACAAGCATAGTCCAGAAATCAAGCAGAGGTCACAACAGGAGATCAAAAAGCAGAAGAACAAAACTGGAACAGGGAGAAACATGTAGCAGCCAGGGATAAACGATGAACTGTACAGAGTACAGATTGAGGCAGGTAATTGAAGCTTTGAGACAGGTGCAGTTCTAATCAGGTAAGGAAATTAATTCCTACAGGCCCATGCCTGTAGGAATTAATTTCCTTACCTGATTAGAACTGCACCTGTCTCAAAGCTTCAATTACCTGCCTCAATCTGTACTCTGTACAGTTCATCCAATAAAAAAATCCAAACATATTGTTTGACATGTAGAAGGGAAAATGCACTTACTGCTCTGATTCACCAGTTAAAAAAGAGGTAGGATGCTGACAGGTTGGGCCTGCAAATACTACACTAGAATCATGCAAAATGATCCTTGCAACTCATTTCATCCAAGAGAAAAATCCCAAAGCAGTATTTGCCATGTAGATGAGAAAATACGCTTACTGCTCTGTACCTCCAGTTGGAGAAGATTTAGGAGTTGAAACATTAGGACAATGTTGGCAAACTCATACTTGACAATAATTAAGACACCAAAAGTATTGTCTGTAATGTAGAAGGCCATGCTATGTGCACTATATGGAGAAAAGTATTTGAATGTAAAGTTTAGGGGCAGAACAGCAGCACCTCTGGTGGATTTGTATAGGCAGAGTTATAACAGTTGCATCAATAATTTTGGATGATTCTATTATAGTATCTGCAGGACCATTTTGTCAAACCTTGTTTACAACTGGAGATACAGAGAAGAAAGAGGCTTTGGTCTTCTGCATGGCAAATAGTTCTTTTTGAGTTTTCTCTTGGAAGCAATGGGTTGCATAAATCATTTTCCATGATACTAGTGTAGTATATGCAGGCCCACATTGTCCAAACTCTTCAGCTTCCTAACCTTTTCTCCAACTGGAGATACAGAGCAGAAATTGTCTGTGGCCTTCGACATGGTGAACAATACTTTTGGCTTTTTCTCTAGGAAGCAATGAGTTGCGTTAATCATTTTGCATTATTACTAGGAGTTAATTCACAAACGCATATTGCACTAATTATATGCCTAGAAATTAGCTTGCTTATGACATGTAGTATTCTAAGACCCACACTGTCCTAACTTATCAACTTCCTACCTTTTAGAACTGGATATACAGAGAAGACAGTGTATTTGGCGTTCTACATAGCAAACAATATTTTTGCATTTTTGTTTTGTCTTGGAAGCAATGAATTGTGAGAATCATTTTGCATGATTCTAGTAATATGTGCAGGCTCACATTGTTCAAACTTATCAGCTACCTACCTCTTTTGAAAATTGAAAATAGAGCAGAAAGTGTGTTTCACCTTAAACATGGCAAACAATACTTTTGGATTTTTTTCTATTGGAAGCAAGGACTTGTGTGAATCATTTTGCATGATTCTAGCATAGTATCGGCAGGCTAATATTGTCATAAACCTTTCAATTTCCTACCTCATTTATAACTGGATGATACAGAAAAGAAAGTGTCTTTGGACTTCTACATGGCAAACAATACTTTTGGAATTGCATGAAACATTTTGCATGATTCTAGTGTAGCATCTATAGGCCCATATTGTCTTAACTTTTCATCTTCCAAACTTACAATTAGAGAGAGAGCAGAAAGTGTCTTTGGCCTTCTAAAGTGCAAAAATAATAGTTTTGTAGTTTTCTCTTAGAAGCAATGAGTTGCATGAATAATTTGACATGATCCTAGTGTAGCATCGGCAGGCCCACACTATCCTAACTATCTCCTTTCCAACTGGAACTACAGAGCAGAAAGTGTATTTGGCTGTTTACATGACGATTATTTTGGATTTTTCTCTTGGAAGCAATGCGTTGTGTGATATAGTATCTGCAGGCCCACATTGTCCTAACTTTTTATATTCCTATCTCTTTTTCAACTGGAGATACACAGCAGAGTCTTTGGCCTTCTACATGGCAATCAAAATGTTTGGAGCCAATCAGGGCAGGTAGTAGGTAAGCCATAGCAGCATGTAATGCACTTAAAAAATTAAACAATTATGAGATTTGAACCTGAGCCACAGCCATAAAATACTCTCACAATGGATGGGGATCAGTTGACTGAGCCACCTGATGTTCTTTTGCACCCCAGAGACCTTTTTGTCTTTCACTAACCTAATGCATACTTCTCAATACATAGGTTTGCAAGATAGACAAAATAAGATCCGCCCATGCACTGAGGTGTGCAGATGAACCTACGGTTACTTACACTCCTCTCCTTTCAAGATCAACCAATCAGGAAAGCTGGGAGACATGCCACAGCAGCATGCAAGGTACCAAAAAATGATGCTGCCAGTAAACAAACTACACTCAAAGTTCTTGGCTAAAAGTGCACTGGCCACCTGGTGATGTTACAAAAATCAACCATTTTCTATGTCTTTCATATACCTGCTGAACACTTCCGAATACTTATGACTGCAAAATAGGGACAAAATAAGATTTGCCTACCCTGTGGTGTGCAGTTTAACCTATGGTCGCTTAACCTTCTCCTTTTAGAGATCAACCAATCAGGACAGTCTGGATGTATGCCACAGCAGCATGCAAGGCACAAAAACATGCAAACAGGAAGGTGATGTGAACCTGAATCACTGCCACTCTCACAGTGCCTGGCCATTAGTTCACTGAGCCACCTGATGTTTTGATATAGTCCAGAGACCTTTTTGGAAGTCTCTCTCATACTTGATGCTTACTTTTTTATACATTGGGTTGCAAAATAGGGGGGGACCCCCACCCACTGGTGTGTAACCTATGGTCTTCTCATTTTTAGGACAGCCAATCACAACTGGAAGTATGACACAGAAGAATGAAAAGCACTTATAAAAAGCAGCCTATAAAGGGGATTTGAACCTGAGCCACAGCCATGAACAACTCTCACAGTGTCTAAGGATCAGTTCACTGAACCACCTGATTTTTTTTGCAACCCTGTTTACTTCCTTAATATACAGGCTTTTAAATTATGAACAAAATAAGATCCGCCCAAACATTTTGGTGTGCAACAGTAACCATGGTTGCTTAAGCTCCTCCCCTTTTGAGATCAGCCAATCAGGAATGTCACATGAATATGGAAGTGCCTGTAAGAGGATTTGAACCTTAACCAAAGCCACAAACTACTCTCACAGTGCCTGGCTGTGAGAGTAGTTCTGGTGTTACGACAACCAGTGCAGCATAAACTTATAGATCAGGTATAGGAGGTCTTCACCTATAGCAGCCGCCTTTCCCGTAGAGACTGGTTACGCTCACAGGTACTCAGATGCCCCCAGGTCTTCAACTCAAAGTAGTATAAGTTTATACTCGCACAGCTGCGTACAAGTACAGGTGATGGCACGCGGAACAGCGGTGGACCAGCGATCTGCAGACTGGACGGAGCACCGGAGGAGGTGTCAGGTAACAGCACGGTCAGGGTCACAGGCAATGGTTCAGAATCCAGGTACAGGCAATGGATCAGGATCAAAGGTTCAGAATCAGGAAACAGGCAAAAGGTCAAGGAGCACAGGCAAAGGCTCAGAATCCAGGGACAGGCAAGGGGTCATACACAAGGAGTCAAAATCCAATGTTCTTCACCAACAAAGAGCACAGGAGCAGGCTAAGGACTGGCAGACAGAACTATAACTGTCAGGGAGGCTAAGCCCTCCCTGCCTTATAAACAGGCACTTGCCAATGGGGTGAGAAAGTAATCAGCCCTATAGGCTGTCATAAGGAAATTCACCTGCTGCTAAGTGCGCGCGCCCGGCTGCCCCTAATTCCGGGACGCAGCGCAATCAAACTGCACTAGGCCAGGACGAGACCCAGAAGTGACGTCATAGCGATGGCTGGGATGCAGGTGAGAGGGTCGCGGCGGCTGGGCACCACCGCGGATCGTAACAGTACCCCCCCCCTTGAGGAGGGGTCAAGCATCCCGGTTTTTCAGGGAGTTGTTTGAAGAATCTCTTGAGCAGACTGTCAGCGTGTAGGCGTTTCTGAGGAACCCAAGAGCGTTCTTCAGGGCCGTAGCCCTTCCAATGCACCAGGAAATGGGTTTGCCCCTGGACTTTGAGTCGAGAATTCTCTCTACAATAAATTCATGAGACCCATGCACATTGACTGGTCGAGGTTTCGATGATTCGGGAGTTCCAAACTTGGATGAAGGGATAACCGTTTTCAAGAGGGAACAGTGGAATGTATTAGGGATTCTTAAGGAAGATGGCAGCTTGAGCCTGAAGGCAACAGGGTTCATTTTCTTAATAACAGCGAAGGGTCCGATGAACCTAGGTCCCAATTTTTTGCAGGGTTGTTTGATTCTAATATTGCAAGCAGACAGCCATACTTTGTCTCCTACTTTAAGAGAACAGGTCCTGCGGTGGAGATAAGAAAAAATTTTTGCTCGAGCAGACGCCTGAAGCAGGGCGGAATGGACCTTCTGCCAAATATTTCTAAGACGAGAGACAGTTGGACGTATACCAGAGGAACCAGAAGAATTGATTGTAGAAAGGGAATTGGCGCTGGGATGAAATCCAAAATTACAAAAGAATGGTGGAAAAATGAGAGGCATTGTTGTAAGCAAATTCAGCCCATGGGAGCAATGAGGACTGGTTATTATGGAATTTGGAAAACTATAATTGAAGGAATTGTTCCAGAGACTGATTGACTCTCTCTGTCTAACCATTTGACTGAGGATGATAGGCAGATGATAGGCTGATATTGATGCCCAGGTGAGTGCAGAAGGATCTCCAAAATTGAGCGATGAATTGAGCCCCGCGGTCTGAAACAATATCCTCCGGCAAGCCGTGGAGGCGAAAGACATGGTGGATGAACAATGATGCTAGGGTCTGAGCATTGGGTAACCCTGCCAATGGAATAAAGTGGGCCATTTTGCTAAATCGGTCAACCACCACCCAATTTGTACTGTGACCAGACAAGCTGGGTAAATCCACAATGAAGTCCATTGAGATATGGGACCATGGTTTAGTTGGAGCGGACAAGGGCATGAGTTGACCCAACGGACAATTTCTAGTAGACTTTTTCCTGGCACAATCCTTACAGGACAGGACTTCAAATTCACATTTCTCTCATTTCTCTAGTTTAGCGAAGAGTTGATGCTGCCGGAGTTTGAGCAGGACCTGTTTCACATGAAGGCGGTGCTGAACCAAGGACGAGGAAAAGATCAAGATGTCATCCAGGTATACCACAACAAAGCGGCCTTGGAATTCCCTGAGGAAATCATTAATTAGGTCCTGAAAGACAGCGGGTGCGTTGCATAAACCAAAAGGCATCACCAAATACTCATAGTGACCTGAATGAGTGTTGAATGCGGTCTTCCACTCGCTCCCATCTCTGACACGAATAAGGTTACATGCACCTCGTAAGTCAATCTTCGTAAATACTGAAGCACCTCTGAGTTGATCGAAGAGAACTGATATGAGTGGAAGTTGGTATGTATTTTTTATGGTGATTTTATTCAACCTGCGGAAGTCTATGCAGGGTCGAAGAGTCCCATCCTTTTTGGAGACAAAGAAAAAACCGGCTCCTATTGGAGATTTAGAAGGCCTAATGAAGTCTTTTTTGAGATTCTCCTTGATGTACCTTGCCTGCTTTTCAGGAATCGAGAGAGAATACAATCTCCCTTTAGGGAGTTTAGAGCCAGGGTCTAGGTCGATTGCACAAATCGTAGTCACAATTAGGAGGTAGCGTGTCAGCTGCCTGTTTAGAGAATACATCTTGAAACTCATGGTAGGGAATAGGCAGCTGATCCAAAGAGACCTGGAGCAGACGAACAGGCACAGATAAACAGGATGAAGAGCAGGACGGACTCCAGTGAATGATATCTCCCTTGTTCCAATCAATGACTGGATTGTGGAGTTGTAGCCAAGGATGTTCCAGGATCATCGGAACGGAAGAGCACCTAATAAGAAAGGACAGGGCTTCGGAATGTAGCACCACCACGATGAGTTGCAATAGTGGTGTCTGTGAACATTCTTTTCCACCTGGTAGAGGACCTCCATCAAGACCACAGACAGTGATGGGATTAACAGGTATTCCCAAAGAATGGGTAAAATCCAGATCCAAAAAGTTTACGGCGGCGCCACTGTCCAGGAAGGCAGAGATAGGAGCAGATTCTGCACCAAAAGAGATAACCGCAGGAACCAGGAGTGCATTCTTGGAAGATATTATTTGTAAGCCTAGACAAACTTCTTACACGTTCTCTAGGCTTGCTCTTTTCCCGATTTGTCTGACTTGTTGGGACAAGCTCGGAGAAGGTGGCCCCTGTTGCCACAATAGAGACAAAGGCCCAGAGTACATCTCTGGGTTTTCTCTTCTGAAGTGAGATGGTAAGCACCTAGCTGCATGGGCTCAGCGGCTTCATAATGTACAGCTGGGGGAGTGAGAAAAGAGCTTGAGGTAACAGAGGTGTCCCTCTTGGCCTTCCTTTCTTTAAACCGGCGGTCAATCTTAATGACCAGTTGCATGAGGTTCTCCAAAGTAGCCGGCACAGGATATTGCACCAGGGAGTCTTATTTGTTCGGAAAGACCAAAACGGAACTGGCTACGGAGTGCCGAGTCATTCCACTCACTATCTGTGGACCAGTGCCTGAACTCCGCACAGTATTCCTCAGCAGTGCGAGGACCCTGCCTCAGGGCCCTGAGGTGTGACTCAGCCGAGGCAACTCTGTCTGGATCGTCATAAAGGAGTCCTACAGCATCAAAGAACGCATAAACAGATTGGAGTGGAGGACTTGTGGGCACAAGGCTGAATGTCCAGGATTAAGGATCACCCTGCAGGAGCGATATAATGATGCCAACTTTTTGAAGTTCCAATCCAGATGAACGGGGCCTAAGGCGGAAGTACAGCTTACAACTTTCTTTAAAGTTGCGAAATAAGGTTCTATCGGCAGGTTCAATTTAGGTTCAACAGTACATGACAAGGGAGCTTGCTGGGCATGTGCAGATAATCTATGTGACAGGCCTTGAACCATCTGAGAAAGCGTTTGCATTTGGCCCGCCAAGACGAGCTGGAGAAAGATTTGTTCCGCTTTCATCAATAGGAATATTTTCCCAGTCTTCACTGGCCGGTTATAATGTTATGACAACCAGTGCCTCATAAACTTATAGAACAGGTATAGGAGGTCTTCACCTATAGCAGCCGCCTTTCCCGTAGAGACTGGTTACGCTCACAGGTACTCAGATGCCCCCAGGTCTTAAACTCAAAGTAGTTTAAGTTTATACTCACACAGCTGCGTACGGGTACAGGCGATGGCACGCAGAACAGCGGTGGACCAGCGATCTGCAGACTGGACGGAGCACCGGAGGAGGTGTCAGGTAACAGCACGGTCAGGGTCACAGGCAATGGTTCGGAATCCAGGAACAGGCAAAAGCTCAAGGAACACAGGCAAAGGTTCAGAACCCAGGGACAAGCAAGGTGTCAAAATCCAAGGTTCTTCACCAACAAAGAGCACAGGAGCAGGCTAAGGACTGGCAGACAGAACTATAACCGGCAGGGAGGCTAAGCCCTCCCTGCCTTATAAATAGGCACTGGCCAATGGGGGTGAGAAAGTAATCAGCCCTAAAGGCTGTCATAAGGAAATTCACCTGTTGCTAAGCGCGCGCTTCCAGCTGCCACGAATGCCGGGTTGCGGCGCAATCAAACTGCAGCGTCCCGACGAGACCTGGAAGTGACGTCCCGGTCGTCACAGCCATGGCTGGGACGCAGGTGAGAGGGTTGCGACGGTTGGGCACCGCCGCGGCTCGCAACAACCAGCTGCTAATTTCCCAATACATAGGCTCACAAAATAGCAGGTGTGTGAAATCCCAACCACTCACTGGTGTGAAGCTTAATCTATGGTCACATAATCTTCTCCCCTTTTTAAATCAACCAATCAGGACAGTGGGGGGATGTATGCCACATAGCATGCAAGGCACAATAAAATATAGCCAGTAAGGAAATTTGAACCTGAACCACAGCCACGTAGCAGTTTCACAGTGCCTATTGATTAGTCCACTGAGCCATCTGGTGTTTAGATACAATCTAAAGACTTTTTTTTGTCTCATACCTGCTGCATGCTCCCCAATACATAGGCTTGATAATAGGGGGAAGTAAGTCCGGCCCACCCACTGGTGTTTAGTCTAGCCCAGTGGTTCCCAAACTTTTGCAGTTTGCGACACCCTTAGAGTCTCCATAATTTTTTAAGGCACCCCTCCAAAATAATTACCGAGCAGTCCTGTTTTAGAAGTAGTTTGGTCAAAAAATTGTAATAAGTATTTAGGTCAGGACAGAAATGCTTATTTATTTGTATGCAAAAATGCCTCCTCTGCATCCAGACACTCTGCCCTCTCTGCATCCACTCTGCCCTCTCTCACGCTGCCCCCTCTCACGCTGTCCCCCCTCCTCTGCCCTCTCTCACGCTGTCCCCCCTCCTCTGCCCTCTGTCACGCTGTCCCAGCTCATCTGCCATGCTGTCCCCCTCCTCTGTCACGCTGTCCCAGCTCCTTTGCCCTCTGTCACAGCTCCTCTGCCCTCTGTCCCCCTCCTCTGCTCTCTGTCACGCTGTCCCCCTCCTGTCACGCTGTTCCTCTGCTCTGTCCCCCTCCTGTCACGCTGTCCCTCTCCTCTGTCCCCCTCCTGTCACGCTGTCACATAAGAAATTGCGGATTATTACATATTCCCCAGGTACAACATCATGACGGTTCGTTTCTGGCATACCAGGTGACAGCATTTTTAGTTTTTGTCGTTGTTTTAGCTGTCTGCTCATTTTTATAAGATATTGTACAGTCACTTCATTATTACACTTCAAGTCGTCTTGTGGACTCACGATCAAATGAGGATGTCGGCCGAACAGTATCTCAAAGGGGGACAGATTAAGAGGAGGTCTAGGAGTGGTTCGGATGCTATGGAGGACTAGTGGCAAATCTTCTGGCCACGCCAACCCAGTTTCAGCCATTATCTTACCAAGCTTGTTACCAAGTACCATTTACTCTTTCCACCTTACTACTGGCTTAAGGTTGGTAAGGGGTGTGAAGTCTGCTACTGATTCTTATGAGCTTACACATGTTCTGGAAGATATCACCAGTAAAGTGGGTACCCCTATCACTTTCTATGATTCTAGGGATACCGTACCCACAAAAACTCCTGAACAATTTTCTTTGCGGTGAACACAGCAGTATTAGTGGCTGCTGGATATGCTTCTACCCAACTGGAAAACACATCAATACATACTAACACATATTTGAAATTCCTGCAAGGTGGTAATTGGATATAGTCAATTTTTATTACCTGAAAAGGTCCGTCTGTAGGAGGGATATGGGATGGCTCAGTTGGTATAGCTCTCGAGACACATATGGAAGGTATGTAGCTGGATTTAAGGTGCTACATCGTTTGATGGTGATGTTTAAGGATGCCATCAGTGCTAGTTCCCATTTTGTGAACCTAGCTGAAGAGACATGTCTGGTTTGGGCTGAGTTCAACAGAGCCGACACTGCATGAGGTGTATAGACAGTTGAATCATGTCCTAATACTGTGTCCTCGCTCTTACTTACCAGAAGAGCAGTCACTGCTACACTTCTTAGACATGTTGGGAGTGATCTTGCCACAGTGTCCAATTGTGCATTGTAGTATGCTACCGGTCTGTTAGCGTCACCATGTTTCTGAGTGAGGACACCTGCTGCACAACCATCAGCTTCCGTGCAGTATAGCTCAAAGGGCTTTTCGTAATCGGGTATTTCCAATCCAGGTGTTCTAGTCAGACTATCTTTAAGATTAAAGAACGCTTGCTCTGATTTCTCTGTGTGTACGACACATTCTGGTTTTGAGGAGGAGACTAGCTCCTGCAATGGTAATGCCAGAATAGAAAAACCCGAGATTCAGGATCTACAGTATCCGCACATCCCCAAGAAGGTACGGATTTGCTTCTGGCTCTGCAGCAGAGTCATGTGTTGTATAGCCTCAATTCTGTCCGTTGTCAAGTGTCTTAGCCCCTGGGTGAGACAGTGTCCTAAGTATTTAAACTTAGTCTGACATTGCTGTAACTTGTCCTTTGCCACCTTGTACCCTGTTTGCGAGAGATGAAGTAACAGCAATTTAGTATCATGCCATAAGAGCACAACAAATCGCCCACATATTGAATCAGAACAGACTCATTGCTTGGTTGAAAGGATTGTAAACAGTCATGTAAGGTTTGAGAGAAAATACTGGGGCTGTCAATGAATCCCTAGGGAAATCTAGTCGATGTGTCCAACCACGTCCTGTTTCCTAGCAGTGGGACGCTATCTCTGCTCACCTGTCGGCATCCAGCATGTCTGACCGTCAAAATCTCCCTAACCCAATCAGGATGCACCTAATCGTATATAAAGCAGCCTCTGACACATGTCTAGTGCCAGAGTATTGGTTCACTCCTGCTCCAGCGTTTTCTGAACTTCTGATCCAGTGTATTATTCGGTTCTGACTAGGCTTCCTGTGACTACTCTCCTGTGTTTCGATTTGGTACTCTCTCTCCGGCTGGTTTGACTATTTGGCTTGTCCTGACTACTCTCTGGATCCTCCTTGTGTACTGCATCGCCAAGTTGGCGCTGACCTAGATTGCCTGACTACGCCTGTCTACTATTGTCGCTACACCGGTGACTGTCTTGGAGAACTACGACCTGCGTACCCTCTGCAGTTAAGCCCAAACCCACTTGCGTGGGTCCCTGGTGAATACCGGGGGTACGTTAGACTCCGCGCTTCCCTGTTGCGTTGCACCAATACCGGTTAGCGGCCATCTCTGCTATTCCGTGACACAGGGTGATGAGGGACTGAGAAAAAGGCAAAACACAGGTCAATGACAGTAAAGTGACTAGCAGAGAGCTGGATTGGGCACTACGGGGAATTGGCTCTCAACAACTTTATTAATTCCCCTTAATTTCTGGACTAATTTATAGCCCCTTCCCCCACTCTTCTTCACAGGGAAAATGGGACTATTTGCTGTGCTGGATGTATGAATTAAAATCCCTTGTTGCAACAGCCTCTCAATAACAGGATATACCCCTAATTCCACCTCCGGTTTTAATGGGTACTGTGGGATTTTTGGAGCCATCCTACCACTTTTTAGATTTACCATCACAGGAGCTACATTTGCCATCAATCCAGTGTCCTGTGCATCTTTGGTCCATAGGGAACCCGGTATTTACAGCAATATCCCCTTTACCATTATAGAACAAAGTCCATCTCAGGTAGAGTGCAACATTAACTTTTGTGGGGTTCCCAATATATCCTGTACCTCATGCGCAACCTTCTCTGGTATATCTAGGAATACACCATCAGGGGTACAGTATATGACACATCCCATTTTACATAACAAGTCCCTTCCCAGCAAGTTAGTAGGAGCTGCTTCAGCCAAGAGAAATGAGTGCTTGGTATGCAGAGGCCCGATAGTAACTTCTGTTGGTTTAGTTAAAGGGTAATGCAACACTCTCCCCGTTACCCCCATAGCTGGAATAGTTTTACTAGTCACCTGTAGATAAAAGGGAGAAGTTATCACTGATCTGGCCGCCCCTGTATCTACAAGAAAAGTTTGTTTCCTACCAGCTATGTCAACTATCATTGTAGGTTCTTCCCTCAGACTCTGTTATCCTCACTGGCTGTAGACTACAGGTATGACCTGACCCCTATCTCTGACTATCACTTTCCTGCGCAATATTTGATGCTATTGTATGCGCTGGTAGCTGTGAATATTCTAACCTATGTGTGTCTCTCCTTTTTGGGTATCTATGTGTCCCACTCCTGTGTGTATTTTATATTTCCTTTGTACAATCTTTCATGATATGTCCCTCTTCATGACAGTTGAAACACTTCACTACTCTATATCTCTGTTTATGTGAGTCATATGCTTGTGGTCGTGTGTGTCTTCCCTCTAAGGCTTGTATACTCGCCGTCATCAACCTGTCACTTTTCTTTTCCTTCTTTCTAAAAATATTTTTGTCGTGCTCCACGGCAATCTCTCTAAGAGAATCTACCATGCTGCCCCTCCAACCAGGTGTTGAGGTTTGTACCCTTGTCTTTAGGTTTTCCTTTAGACCAGGCCTGTCCAACCTGCGGCCCTCAAGATGATGTGAAACTACAAGTCCCAGCATGCCCTTCCAGCTATCAACAGTTTGTCTACTGGCAAAGCATGCTGGGGCTTGTAGTTTCACAACACCTGGAGGGCCGCAGGTTGGACAGGCCTGCTTTAGACCATCCATTAGTACCGTTACAGCTACCTCTCTATGATGTGGATTCTCCCTTATATCTGCTATCCCAGTAAACTGTGTCATTGATGTAACAGCTCTAGAAAAATAATCAGCTACTGTTTCACTCTCTTTTTGTTTAATGGTGAAAAACTTACTCCAATTCACTACTACTGGAAAATAGATGGCCAAATGTGAGACAATTTGTTAAATATTCTTTTGATTAACCTCATCTGTCAAGGTGTCCTCTTCCTCCAACAAACAATCTTTAATAATTTTTTGTATGTTAGTATTGGGAGGAAGGCATGCCCTCAACACTACCCGCCAATCCTTATTGGTTGGTTCGTGTGCGTTTCCTAAGTCTTTAACAAACTTCTGACACTTACCCAACTCTTGTCTGGGATCTGGGAATTCAGTCATAATGGAACGTAGTTCTGATCTAGTTAAGGGACAATGCATTGAAACATTTGTTACAGGAACTATACTATCCTTATCCGCCTTCCCATTAGGAACTGCTATTGTGCGGACAGGATAAGTACCAACCAGTTCACTACCTTCAGGAGTAATCACAGGAATTGCTGCTTCAGTACCTTTGATGTTTTCCCTCCTAGTGGTCACTCCACTACTCTCACCTCTTTCTGCCACTGCCCCTGCTGCTCCCTTCCCATACTTACGTTCAACCTCTAGCATTTTAACAGCATGGGCAATGGCTGAAATTACAGTGGGTTCATCCTCTTCTTCAGAAACACTTGCTTTAAACGGACTTAAAACAGGATATAACTTAGCAATTTCCTTTTTATCATTTTTAGTAACGGCTGTACTTGCGCCCCCTACCACATAGGGCGGAGGGGGCGTGCTTGTGCATAGTTCACAACTCTTCTCAACGGCTACTTCCGCTATGTGCTGGCTTTTCCCCACGCCTACTTTCGCTGGGCACTCGCTGCTCTGCCACGTGTTGCCTTCCATTTTCCACAATTTTAAACAATCATTATGTTTAGTTCTCACTTTTGTTGAATTAATCAACCACACCTTATCTTTAACATTATTCAGTACCTCTGAATCAAAACTCCCTATTGTTGGGAAAGGCCACACGTGTCGCAATACGCCATTGCATATGCACCATATTTCTTACACATAAGAAATCTCGCTGAACCAATAGGCCCTTCTTTAGGCAGTACATCGACCATTTCTAGCGTATGCTTAGCACCCATGTTGAACAATATCAATCTATGCAGACCACAGGGCTATCAGCTCCTTGATACCCTGCCTCTCTAGCAAATACTTTAAACACTTTGCCACCCGCAATCTACCGCTAGAGATCTTTAACGGCCGTGGACGTATTTGCTCAAGCCGCGTCAACTCGCTTCCTCTCGCACCAAACGAGGACCCCTAACACAGAAATATAAATGTGGACCACAGGGCTATCAGCTCCTCGATACCCTGCCTCTCCAACAAATCTTTTGAGTTTATTAAAACTGGCAGCATCTGGTAAAGTCAATTACCAGCCTTGTCAACATAATTCCTCCAAGCTGCTTTGCCAAGTCACAATCACGGTCTTACCGTGCGGTCAGATCGCACCGCTTTAAGATACTAATCATCAGAAAACGTTGCAATTACTATTGGACGCGCTTTGCGAAAACCTCCTTTGTTTTCGCCTCCGGTATACCTGCCTAATATACCGTTCACCAGTTGGGCACCTGCCTCGTCAGCCAGCAACTGACACTCTATTCAACAATAGATCAAACCTTAGTGTATTTAAGTCACAAAATCACACAACATACACCTTTTCTGCACAGAAAATCAACTTCCCAACAAGTAATAACATTTCAGAGCCTTTAACAAGTGATTATACTATGCATGTATAACAAACTATCAAAACGATTGTCTAAACACGTGGAAAATCTACCGGAAGTTCACATACGCTAAGCAATGCAATACATTTAAAACGCAAAAATGACAAAAAAAAAAGAAAGTTTTCTCTTTTGTCCCTAGATTCAAGTTAGCGCTCCTTAGATAATGCAAAAACGGACATTCGGTTTCACAACACAGAATGATAAACGGGTTTTGAACACATTGCGTTCTTAGCCGTATATGACGCGTCTCCACCTTTTGTTGAGGTACCGAAATCCGTAGGCCTTCTGTATCGTCTGATAGCATAACTTCTGCCGCGAGCCCGCAAATTGTTATGCACGATTTATCGCTATCCAATAACGATTGTGCTTTGGAAACAAATCAAGATTCGACAAAGTAATTTATTATCCAAAAGTAGCAGAGTAATTCAAGCAAAATAAATATAAGTACAGACGTTACTTATCGCAGGCGCCCTAGATCAAGTGAACAGTCATTCAGGTCTGAAGGCTGTGGTCAAAGAAGACTGGTCACTAGCTCCAGAGCCCCTGCTTATATGCAGTCAGAAATACAGTAAAACAATGCAGATGGTGTGGCTTGCTATTGGTCCAGGCTTTAGGATGGTCCAGTGTACTGCAGGTCATAGGACAGTTCAAACCAAAATATCCAAAGGTGGGGATCATCTCTCCAGGGAATGTGCTCTGACTTTCCAAGAATCCAGTTTCAACTACCGGTAGTCTATTAGCATTTTACAGTTGGTATCACTTTAGTTATTGATGTTAGGGAATAAATGTTTAGAGTATGCAATGTGCGATCTCTTCGGCGAATGAACCGGACAGCTGCTGATGAATAGGGGATTAAAATGATACTAAACATGACACAGTTCCTGCAACCTAAACATTGAGTTTCGTCAACATGCATATAATTTATAATATTACACATAAATACTGCTATATTTTGACATAAATAACTATGTGTTGCAACTACAATTAATGTGTACTAATTACAAATGTGTGTGTTCGTGTGAATGTGTATAAAAGTGTAAAAACTGTTATTGCCACGTGTTGCAGCTGGATACGCCCTTCTATGTCTAGCGTGCCCTACGCATATTTTCAGACAAAAACAACCAAGTTTGCTCGATATCAATTGAAATGACTTTATCCAATTTGCTGACATCGACAGCGGGGGTGGTGGAGCCAAAATACCATCAGACTTCTCTATGTTGTGGGTGGTCAGGAGTATCGCAATGCACACGTAGCTGTGCAGAATAACGTTTTTTCCACCTCCAAATTTGTTGGTAAGAATATCGGCTGATGTGGAACCATCTATAGCGGATATTAATACGCAGCTAAGATTTGATGATCCACTGACTATTGGTTTGGTTCACAGATTTATTATTGACACTTACTAGCATTGTTTAGTCCATATATTAGCTATTGACGGAACAATATGCCTGAAGATACAAGTGAGCATGCAGAGTTTCAAATAAAATACACAAACAGTAGCTCCGCTTAATTAACATCTCAACGGAGAATGTCGGTTTTCCAATCGTGGTATACCTTGTGGGATTTTAGATGTATTTGAAGAATATATGCGAAGAGCTCATTGGAAAGATTTTAAAACCCGATTATATATGTTTGAATGACTTTTTTATATTGTTTTAATATTTTATAAATTTCTAGATCTATAAATGCTAAAAACTACCGCAGTCTATTTACCTGGTTATTGATTGGTACAATGCACACTGTTGCAAATCTTTTCCTTGTGTTAATAGACTACTCTCACACTGGCTGGGGATCAGTTGACTGAGCCACCTGATGTTCTGTTATAACCCAGAGACTTTTTTTTTGTCTTTCACTAACCTACTGCATACTTCCTAAATCATAGGCTTGTAAAATAGAGGAAAAATTGGTGTGCATGTGCAGCTGAACCAAGGATTGCTTAAGCCCTTCCGCTTTTGAGGTCAAGCAATCAGGAAAGTTGGGAGGTATGCTACAGCAGCATGGAAGGTCATAAAGAAAAGGGATTTGAACCAAGCCCTAGCCATCAACTGCTCTCACAGTGTCGGGTGATTAGTCTACTGAGAAACATGGTGTTTTGATAGAATCCAGATACATTTTTATACGTCTTTCCCCAACCTTGTGCATATTTTCCAAAATATAAGCTTGCAAAATAGGGACAAATTAAGAACCGCTCACCCACTTTGGTGTGCAGATGAACCCATGGTCGCTTATGCTCCTCCACTTTTGAGATCAAGCAATCAGGACAATTGGGAGATGTGCCAGCAGCATGGAATGCCCTAAAGCAAAAGCAGCCTTTAAGCAAATTTGAACCCGAGCCACAGCCTTGAATTACTCTCACATTAGCACTTCTGAATGCCAGAGAAAGTGCCTAGTGGAAAACCTGGCCCTGATGTGATCTAATGGTGCAGATTTTAACATGAGACAGTCTACTAATAAACTTGCTATATACCAAACATGTTTTTATGACAGATGAAACTAGTCATAAATAGGCTTACACAGTGTTCTTCATTTAGTCTACTTACCTTTATAACACCATCCTCACTTATCCCTAAGTTAGCTGCAAAGGAAACCACTGTGCATTTAGCATTGATGTATAATGTTTGGATTCTGACTAAGGTGTTATCTCTTTGGAGTTTGTGCATCCTCCCTTGTTTGCATGGGTTTCTTCCTCCCACAGTCCTAATACATATGGGGGGGTTAAATGGTTTCTTTCAAAATGAATGCTAGTGTGTGTGTGTGTGTGTGTAGAAAGGAATAAAGATTATTAGCCGCACTGGGGCAGAGAGTGATTTGAATGATTAAATATTCTCTGCAAAGCACTTTGTAATATGTATGCACTATATAAAAAAGGTGAATAATAAGTCTTAACAAAAGTGTAAATTTGTGTTAGGTATGATAAAATTAATTAATTTGAATAAAGACCACCCTTGTTAAAATCCCAATTCTAAAACTCACAGCTTTTATAAAAAAAAAAAAAAATTAGGTGGATTCCCTTAAATGAAATAAGGATTGAAATAAGGGAAGTAGCAAAGAATTTTATTGTATTTTCTTCTAAACTGGATCAGAGTTCCTCTACTACATATTTACGTCCAATAATCAATAATTAAAACAAATATAACTGAAAATCTTTTACAATTTGTAAGCCAAAAGGAATTACTTTTTTGTTACAAATCATACTGCAAATATTACTAAAGTTTAAATATTTATTCTAATAAACCTGTTGTTTTTTATTATTATTTCTTTTTCAGCTGGCCTGAAAGTTAGTACTTTTTTACAGATTGACAGGTGAAGCTATTGTATTTGTTGTAATATATGCAAGAAAAGTTTTGCTGATCACACACTACCATGAAAATATGACAAAATTTTGTTAGATCTCACAGCAAGTCTCATAAAAACAAAACTATGCTTTATTGCTATTTTTACAGTGAAGGAAAAGGAACCAATAAAATGATTAAATCTTAAAATTCATCCATTAAAGCTATACAAAAGTTATATATTACAAGTACCCACAGCAGCTAAAGGTTTAGAGTCCTTTAATTTCTGCCACACAAACAGAAATGCTGCTATGTAGGCACATAACACAATCTTTTATAAGATAGTCAAAACGTAAGCAGGTAATTTCCAAAAGGCTTATGCATAGGTAACATGTCAAAATTACATATGGTTAAATACCAAATGAAACAAAAGAAAACAATTTATCTTCATGACAAAATAGCAGGGAGAGTTCACATACACATTACTGGCGCAACAGTAACGTATCCCAATAACTTTGCAGTTCATTACATAGTGAGGGGGTTGTGCTTAGTTTGTGTCAGAAATAACTGGATGAAGCCTGGTGTTTCCTTGAAATCTGAGTCTAGGTCATAGTTGGAGTGACCAACCCTTGTAGCATAATCATGAGACGCCGAGCAGGCTTCTGTAAGGGGGAATGAGTCTCCACTTGTAGGAACTGGAATAGCTTCTGCCGCACTTGATTCATGATGGTGCCCATGTGATCTCTAGTTACAGGGTCACTCTGATCCAGATGCATCACTGCTTCTTCCAAATAGCTAAGAAGAAATTTAAAAACAATTAAAAAAAAAACCCAAAACATTTTCTTAATAAAAGAACGGAAAGTAAGCGCTAACAATTTACATTAATTTGTTGAAATATGAATGACCAGCTTTTTTTTTTTTTTTTAAATTAAGCACTCCAAAACCTTATGTTAAGGTTTTCAATTTATTCATCTATGTCTTACTAACAAGTGTAACATATATTGCATATATTGATATAAAGACTTGAGGTTCACCATGCTGCAAAGAAATTACTCATTGTATAGCTTTCAGTTGAAAGCTTTATTACTCACACTAATCTATAGTGCATAATTTGTTCTGCAAAAACATTTCACTGGTTCCCTTAGATGCAAGCTATAATGATAATGTCTTTAAAGTAGATAATACTTCAATCTTCCTCAGTATATGATCACTGATATTAGGTTGCCATTGTGAACTCTGGCCTGGTAGCATGTTTTTTGTCATAGTGTTTAAAGGATAACACCGCCCAAAAGAAACATTTAGTTTTTGTTAGTTTGAGGAGAGTAGCGTGCCGAATGAGATCAATAGAGTGAGAACACTGTGGATGTGACGAACGGTAACAAAATGATATTGCTTTTCGAAGGCGTTATCCTTTACTATGCACTGATCACACACTGCATGCTTTATATTTCCATTGATACAGAATTCTTAAAAAATTTTAATAAATTAAATCAAATTTATGAATTAGAATATTTGAAAACCAAAGATTATAGCCAATTCCCTTTAAGTCTAAAAAAATATAGTTTATATGTAACTCCCATTACATATCTTAAAATCATGTGAAACATCCAGCGTGGTGTCAACAACACAAACATTTCCTGACACTTGATGTACGATTCTTAATCCCACTTGTTTTAGGCCATTTGCATATCACCGTCTTTGAAGCTGCAAAATCTTTATTTGGGCGAAAAAACAAAACAAAAAAAAACACACAAATAAAAAATATCTTTTGGTATTGGCAAAAAAACCCGCCCAAAACATGGTAGGTGTATCTTGATATTTAGGCAATGCAGGCTCTTTTCCTTGATTTTATACTTCCAAAAAGTGTTAGGAGCACTACTGATTACTGGGAGGATACTTTGGTGAAACCTGAAGACATAGAGAAAGGACTTCATTGTTTTTCAAGAAAAATAAGGTAGTGGCCACTTAGTCTTTAAACATTTGGATCCCCAATCCACCTAAGGAAAACTAGCAGTAATTTAGAACAAAAACAAATAATAGCACTTGTAGCTAATATGTGGTATATACATGAAAAAAACAAAACAAAAAAACAACCCTTTTTCATCAAAACCCCCCCCCCCAAAACATTTATTTAAAACTAAAACATATTATAAAACACACACCATAGTACTTGAGCTCAAGAAAACCACAGATATAAATCATATCAGTAATGGTTTACAGAAAAACCTTTTTTCCAAACAAATGTGGGGAATCCAAAAGAATCAGCAGATATAGTATGAAGAAATAAAAATAATAGATTAGCTCGTTCACAGGAACTGGCACTGAAACTGTAATTATGTGGGTAACATTGTGCATAGGTAACAAGAAGCCGGAAAAAAGAAGAGGTTCGGTCGGGAGCACACAGTTTAGTCAAGAGTATACTTGCAATAGTTTATGTCCCAATGGAGCTGGTAATCTCCTCCAAAGCAATCTGTATTCCAAGCAAAGCGTGTTATTATTCAGCACTGAGAATATCTGTTATAAACTCCTTTTCAGATGCTCTTACTTATGCCCCTTTGAAGTTCCACAGTCAGAAAATAGGATTATCGAGTACTCATAAGTACCTACTACTGGATAAAATAGAGAGCTCTTCAGATAAAAATAAACATTTATTTCCTTACGTGTTTCATCACTCCAGGAGCGATGGTTTTCTTGAACTCCAGTACTATTGTGTGTTTTTCATGATGAGTATTAGTCTTTAATAATTGTTTTGCATTTAATATCAGGGGTCTGGACGAAAAAGTTTTGTTAGATTTATATACTACATTTTAGCTACAAACGCTGTTATTTGATTTAGTGTTGGTTTTTGTCGAGTTGCAAGCTCAATTTACAGCTGCTGTATCTTAGTCATTTATAATAACCAACAAGAGACCTGCATTCATTATCTTTTGTTGCAAGAGGTTAAGTTTGCAACAAAGTTTGTGTACTAGCAATTTAACCTATGTGGTAAATTGAGCTTTTGTGAATTTGCAGAGAATTCAAATGTGCATCAGTAGAGGGTTAAAAAAAAAAAAAAAAAAGGGGGGGGGAAAGTTCTCACTTTATACTACTGGAGTTTTGTATTTACAAGACTTCCTATCATTAGCCTGCAATGTTAATACATTTTTGTATTCCATTATTTTTCTTGTGGATTAATTGCCTTTACCATAGAGGACAACAAGATAGTCACCAAGACTTTCCATAAAAAAGTGGATTGTAATGGCTTGGAATATTCTAGTAATTATTAAGGTCCTTGGTAGATGAATATTCCAAAGGGCCAGTTGATTCAAATTAAATCTAATTGTTCTAGTGAAACCCTGTTTCAGCCGCAAGCCCAAAGACTCCTAAATTCATTTAGAGAAGGGCTACCCGAAAAATATATTGAACTCATCCCTTATAGAAGTCTCATCCATGAGTCAAAATTCTCTCCTACAGGTGAAGATGAGCAATATAGAATGTTAAAGGGTATGAACAAATGCTTTCAAAGCTTAGTTTCCAAGTTTAGTTCTTCACATGATGTAAAAGGAATTATAAATAAGAATTTCTCTTTGCTTAAGCTGGATGATGTGCTCAAAACTGTAGTACCAGAGAGACCATTAGTGATCTTTAGAAGAGCTGATACGCTGAAAACAAAATTGGTACGTAGTCTCTTTAAATGCAAACTTATGGAAAAGATAGGCATTGAGGAAAGGACTTTGGTGTTGGGTTGGTATAGATCATCATCATCATCATCATTTATTTATATAGCACCACTAATTCCGCAGCGCTGTACAGAGAACACATTCACATCAGTCCCTGCCCCATTGGAGCTTACAGTCTAAATTCCCTAATATAGACACACACACATAGACATATACATACAGACAGACAGGTAGAGACTAGGGTCAATTTTTGATAGCAGCCAATTAACCTACCAGTATGTTTTTGGAGTGTGGGAGGAAACGGGAGCACCCGGAGGAAACCCACGCAAACACATGGAGAACATACAAACTCCACACAGATAAGGCCATGGTCGGGAATCGAACTCATGACCCCAGTGCTGCGAAGCACATGTGCTAGCCACTAGACCACTGTGCTGCCCAGATGTGGTAAAACCACCTTTATTACATGTAAGTATATGGCACATGGCTGTAATAAATTGATATCATTCACCATGAAGAATCAATAAGATGAAATGTTAAACAAACTGTCAGAGTGACTACATTATGTATATGTTAGAATGTGCTTATGGCAAGCAGTATAAAGGCCGCATAACGAGAATTTTAAATTTCCGTTTCCTTGAACATAGAAAAAATATTTAAAACAAATGCCACACACAGTGTGAAACAACATATTAATGTGTGCCGAAGTGCACAAATACAGGGACGCAAAGTCTATGGGATTGAACAAATTAAAACCACAGTTTGCGAAGGAGATAGATTTAGACAAAACTGTTGTAGGAAAGCATTTTTGATTTTTAGTTTAGGTTATCCTTTCCCAAATTGTTTAAATGAGAAAATTGTCCTTAATGATATTTTAAAATTAATCTTATCTTAGAAGTGAGATTTGAGGTTAGTGTCCCATTTGTAAGTTATAACATACGGAGCACAATTTTCATAAAAACAAGTTTTAGATTAAATAGGTCATACCTTGGGTAAATATTATGTAAAACATGTTTATACAGTTATTTTATGAATTTTGTGACTTTTTAATGAGTATATGATTATGTTTACTAGTAATTTACAGGTGTTCTTTATATAAAATTATAATTATGGTCATGCTATTTTTTTATTAAAATTTGTGTGAAAAGATATAACACTCCTGTCTAATGTTTACCTCAATATCATTTGTATGAGGATGGTTAACACATTTTTATTATTATTATTATATTGATTGAGAAAACATCAAGCAGCTGTTCAGAATAGTTGTTTAATTATCTGTATATTGGTTGGGAGAGGTTTATATACAGATCAGATCATACCTGATGTGTTTATGCTTCTGAGAAAATCACCATTCTAGGTGAAGAAACATCAAGCTAGTGTAGAGTATTTAGCAAGTGACCACAGATACTATTTAGAGATCTATAGTCTTTTACCATCAGTTTGCCATTTTATCTGGAAACACTGTATACTGAAAGCATTAAGTTAGACACTAAAAAGGGCATGCACTGGAGGGGTCTGGTCACTGATCTCAGAGCCAGGCACACCTGGTTATTATCCTCCTACACCCAGGAGTGGGATGTGAAGGAGATAAGAATAACTTCAATGAATGGATTAACTTTTGTTTGAAATAGTCCAGGATGGCAGATTCAGGAGCCCTCTAAGCAGTCTAATATAATCGCATATTAATACTGCAGGGTCTACACAGCAATGTTGGATATTGCCCATGACAGTAGAACATTTAAAGTCCAGTACCTTAATTATTGAAATGTTTGTTTGAGGACTGATTTACGCTTTTTTTTTTCTCTTATCACCTGCTAGCTTATTGCAGATACGGGACTCATATCTGAATCAGATTAGTTCTTGGAAAAAATCTAAACAACATTACCATCTTTGTGTGACTAAATACTTTTGATATTAATTTGATCCAGGACAATAGACTTCTATTACATAATCTGATTGCAGATATACAGATATCTATCCATTGACAACTCAAATAAGATAATTAGATCTTCCTGTAGTGAATTTGGGGCATATATGTTATGTTCCTAATATTGTTGTGTTAGTTGTACACTAATTGCTTATGCAAGTTTATATTTGGATAGTACAATATTCATGTTCCTAATTATTGTAAAACAGAGCTAATAAGGGAGTATTCCTTTTAAACGCAAATTCTGAGAACACTGGATATTTGTAATAGGTCTATGTTTTAATATATTAATATTTTATTAAAATATTTTAAAGGTGATTATTATTGTGTATTTTCTCAATAACAGTGGGTTATCTGCTCCAACTGATGGATCATTAGAGTTTGCACATTCTATTGTTCTTTTTTATTTGTCATATGATAGGGATTCCCAGGTATCGTACTGAGAGCTGCAAATTGGTGTTTTGGGATTTAATTCAATATTTTTATTGCATTTTGTATGGGTGAGAGATACACCTTTTAAGACTGAAGCATTTGAGCGCCATTTAGGTTTTTTATATTTAAAGAAAAATACCTCTGTGCATGATGTTTGATAGAGTTAAGCATCTGGAAGTCCAGATTGGATCTAAATGAGCAACTGGTAACACACTGAAAAGACTTGTTTGCATTTCTCTGAGCATACACTGGTAGGGGCCAATTATTATAAATTAAAGATAATAATATTAATAATAATAATAATGAGGCACCACAAAGGGTCCGCAGCGCCGTACATGACATGTACAGAAAACAGTGAGCCATGACGCAACATGATACAGAAAGAACAAAAAATGAACAAAAATATATACACACAGACACAGGTAACATGGTAATGCAAATCAAATTATTTCTGGGACAATGAGTGAAAGTAATGGTAGAAATCAGCGAGAAGTAGGCCGAAGCTTAAGAAGATAGGGCTAGGGAAGCAGGCCAAAAGGTACAGAGGGTGATGGAATAGTAGAAGGAGCAAACAAGGAAAGAGGGCCCTGGTCCTGAGAGCTTACATCCTAAAGGAAAGGGGGAGACACAAATAGGGTGGTTCTAACTGGGGGAGAGAGCCGGGACAAGGGAGTTAGCAGGAGTACTGATAGACTTAAATAAAGAAATGAGCCTTAAGGGCATGCTTGAAGCCCTTGAGAGTAGGTGCTAACCTGATGGAACATGGAAGATCGTTCTACAGATGGGGAGCAGCCCGGGCAAAGTCCTGGAGATGGGAGTGAGAAGAGATGATCAGTGAAGCAGTGAGGCGGCGGTCACGGGCAGAGCGGAGGGGGCAGTTAGGGGTGAAGGTAGAGATGAGATTGGAGATGTAGGGAGGGAAGGATTGATTAAGAGCTTTAAAGGTGAGGGTGAGGAGTTCAAATTTAATTCTGTAGGCCATGGGGAGCCAATGTAGCAACTGAGGAATCAAGGATGACCCCAAGGCATTGGACTTGACGGACAGAAACGAGGGTAGTGTTATTAACAGAAACAGAGAGGGGAGAGGCGAGAGTGTCCTGGAAATGGAAGAGGATAAGTTCAGTCTTGGAAATATTGAGTTTAAGGAAGCGTTGGGACATCCAAAATGAGATGGCCGAGAGACAGCAGGAGACAGAAGGGAAGGGGAGAGGTCAGGGGATGAAAGATAGATTTGGGTATCATCAGCATGGAGGTGGTACTGGAGGCCAAAGGAGTGGATGAGGACACCAAGGGAGGAGGTGTAGGAGAAAAGCAGGCGGCCAAGAACGAGAACCTTGTGGAACGCCAACAGATAAGGGAAGAGAGGGGGATGTAGAGTCATGTGTAGAGACTGAGAAGGAGCGGTTGGTGAGGTAAGAGGAAACCAGGAGAGGACAGTGTTACAGAGGCCTATAGAATTGAGAGTTTGCAAAAGTAGTGCGTGGTCAACGCTATCGAAGGCAGCAGAGAGGTCAAGAAAAAAAAAAAACTGGTAGGTTAATTGGCTTCTAACAAAATTGACCCTAGTCTGTGTTTGTCTGTGTCCGTCTGTGTGTTTGTTAGGAAATTTAGACTATAAGCCCCAATGGGGCAGGGACTGATGTGAGTGAGTTCTCTGTACAGCGCTGCGAAATTAGTGGCGCTATATAAAATAAATGGTAATAATAATAATAAAGGATTAGAAGGGAGTAGTGTCTTTTGGATTTAGCGAGGAGGAGGTCAGTGAGGACAGTTTCAGTGGAATGGAGGGGGCGAAAACCGGATTGGATCGGGTCAAGGAGTGAGTGAGAAGAGAGAAAGGAGGTGAGACGGTTGTAGACAACCCGTTCAAGGAGTTTGGAGGCAAAAGGAAGAAGCAAAATAGGGCAGTAATTAGAGAGAGCGGCGGGATCAAGGGACGGTTTCTTGAGTATGGGGGAGACAAGAGCATGTTTAAAAGAGGAGGGTAAGATTCCAGAGGAGAGGGATAGGTTGAGGAGGTGGACAAGGTGGGAGCTGGCTTCAAGAGAGAGGGAGCGGAGAAGGTGGGAGGGGATTGGGTCGTGTGGGCAAGTGGAGGGGGGTGAGGAAGAGAGAAGGGTATGGACTTCATCTGCAGATACCAGAGTGAAAAAAGAGAAAGAGGGTGAGCTAGCGGGAGGGGAGAAAGGAAATAGCAGTTGCAGAGGAGGGTGGGAAGGGGGACAGAGTGGGCAGGGAGTTGCATTTAAATAGATTACAGGGAGGTTTGGGGGTTCCAGATCCTTTAGCCTTCACACATGCAGTATTTGCTCGGTATATATCAGACTGGTTACTAGACAGAGAAATTTTCACCAATGAACACCTCGAGGAGGCAGTCTTTTCTCCCTATTCCCCGGCAGCCTTACTACATCTTCACAGAACACACATACCTGCACAAATATCAGCCAACGTTGTAAAGACACTTACTTATCGTGGATAACCATAAATTCCAAATATATGTTATTTCACTAGCTCTAAATATATAACATTTTGTAGCAATCAAAGTTTTAGTCCAGGTCTCAAAAATGCAATGTATTTAAAGTGGAAAGAATAAGGAATCAATGCCATCTAGGAGGTCTTTGATCCAGGGGTGCTATCTTCATTCCAAGACTTAAAAATCTTATCTCCAACTTCACATTTTAATATCTGTTTACAAATCAAACATTACACTCATTCTATTCCCAACATCAGTCATGTGATTAACCAGGGCTCATTGACTATTACATTTACTGAAGACTAATAAATATAGAATCAAATTGTCACAAACTTACTTGCTTTCATGCTGCTGATTTTCCTGTCTCTGTGTACAGCAGCACTTCCTGGTTTGAGTGGTCACATGATCGTGGCTGGGAGGCGGCTTTTGCTATCACAGACTATATTAAGCTAACCTGGACACTGCAGCCTTGTCAGAGCAACAAGTTACCACTTACCTGTTCCTGGCTCCTGTGCTTCGTGGATTGCTGAGTCTTCCAGTCTTCTGTGTCTTCCTGTGTTCTGATCTCTGCTTGTTAGACTAGACTGGCTCTCCAACCCCTGTGTACCGACCCAGCTTGCTGACTATCCCTCTACTCTTGTGACCCGTGTACCGACCCCGGCTTGATTGACTCCGAGTTGCCTCCTGATTCTGCCTGCCTCCATTCCTGTGTACCGACCTGGCTTTATTGACTTCGCATCTTCCGCTCCACTCCGCTGCACTACATCTTGGGGCGAACCTGAGGACCGTATTAAAGTAATTCTATAGTTTTAAAATAAGCATTGCCCACTCAATTGTATGTGTTTCCAAAGCACATGGTGGTTTATTTTAGCAGATGTAAATAATCAACAATTCAATACATTATTATATTGTGATAAAGTACAGTACAGCACAGCCAATACCAAAAGTTACATAAATACATACAGCTGCAATCGCTGCGCTTCCATGGGTCCCAATGGAACAGTGTATCTGTTAGATAACGGTGGTCAGAGTTGACTGACCCTGATGGGGGATGCAGCTAATATATACAGTCAGTGTTTCATTGTGAACAATAGAGACAACGTAGCTTGCTTCCATAGGTCCAGGCACAGGGTGGCTTCAGGGTAAACAGTTCATAGGCTGATTCAATCTAAGGAATCCAAAGGAGGGGGTCGTCTCTCCAGGGAGTCTGCTCCTTTCATAGCCAGCATCATACAAAGGTTTATTCCCTAATATCAATAACTAAAGTATGCAATGTGCGATCTCTTCGCCGACTGCACCGGACAGCTGCTGATGATTAGGGCTTCAATATGATATCAGGCATGACCTTTCCTATAACCTAAACCTTTAATAACACTAAAATGTACATATAATCATATTATATAAACTAATAATAAACCAAATGCTATCTGCTCATAAATTACAGTGCAACGGAACCAATATGAATTGTATAAATAACTAAATGTTGTAATGCTAGTGTGTGCGTGCGTATTTTACCGTGCGATCGCATCACGCCACGTGTTACGTGGCGTACGCTTCGCAATACGCACGGCAAACCAATATTAAACCAATATACTTTCGTCCATCCAATTATACGACCTCAACAGTCCACCCTTTGATAGTATAATAAACTATCACCTTAAAGATGTTATATGCAGGATCTCAGTACCACGTTTCATTGTAATGTAATACAAATCCCCCTTGGTGTATGACCACGCTGTTTGTAGATCTAAACAAGTTATCGTAAGAGAGAGTCTCAATCCTCTAAACGATTTCTTCTTTTACTATAAACTGTACACTTCTGGAGCTTGGAGATAACCTTTTGTATGCCCTTCAAGGGTGCAATAAAACACTTAATACATTATTTGGAAAGGTACAAGGTACAGTAGAACATGTATCAGCTATACAGAATTCTCTACTACAGTTCTTCAAGTTTAACAGGTTCATCTGTCCAACGCATGTCTTTAAGCTCAGAATACATTTAAACATTTCATGTTCATCAATAGCATCATCCTATGTCTATCAATAATGTCATATACAATCTCCTTCAGCTTGTGTTAATATACACACTTCTATTAATGTCATCAGTTCTTTTCATCAACACTTGTGGGCGGGCTATTGTCTGTTCGTTCTTCCCAGTCTCTCAATACTCAGATTTAACAGTGATCGGCTTGCAAAGCATTGGGAGACTTCAGACTAAGGGACCTAGGTGTCCTACTTTTTCCCTTAGTGACCTCCCGCCTATAGTTCGGGTACCTCAAGAACATTTAGTGGAAAGAGAACTAATCCTACTTGATATAATCACTGAGGCACGTGTGAGCACGCCCAGCACTTTGTTTGGTCTAAAACCTTACCCTCCCAAGAATGATAATCATTCTCAAGGATGCCTGCTCAAGTCCGAATATTACTGGACTGGCATCGCTGGGTGTATCTCTTTTCTAACCATGGGGTCGCCGTACTTACGGACGTAATGCTACTCAGACAATAGCCCCTCGCACTTTCTCCAAGCTTTCTAAATTTTCCTTTACCCCTGAATTGAATAGAGTAATTGGCTGGACTGATTATGCTACTAACTTCTTCCTCCCCAATACCTCCTTATTACTACCTGAATCAGTCTCTGTCACCTGCTAATAATCAAAAGAATTAACCGCCCTGAGAAGAGAATGAAATGAAAGAACACAAAACAGGAAAAACTACAACTTCATGCTGGACAACAGTCTTAGCCTTTGGCTCAGGTGCTACTAACTGCATTCGAGGCCTTCCAGTACAGACTCATGAGTGCCCTTGGACCCTTCTCTGAGTGTTGGTCCCTCTGCAGTGGGTGGAATGGGCACCAGTGTGTCTCTGCTACCCTTGAAGCCGTGATGCTGGTAGCCTACACCTGGTACCTGTCTGTCAAATAACCTAACCTAAGAAATTTCTGCTCCACAACTTACTCTCCCGATCCAACATCCTGACAGTTAGTGTGACCTTTCAGGAAACAGTGTTTTGGACGTTCTTGGTTGCTGTCTCACTATTTACCTTCTCTCAAGATCTAACCTAGCCTCCCAGTTACAATCTCATCTCACGAGGGGTCAAGAACATTTCAAAAACTGACAGGTTAGGAGTGATCTTTTGGTAGTGGGAAAGGACTAGTGGCCGAAGCTATCAGTCACTTCAATCAAGTTCCAACTCTTATTCTATTTAATTCGTTCTACCGAGTACCACTATTTTATGTTCACACTGGTTTATGGTTAATTGAAAGTATGTGATTTGTTACCACTACTCATACATTATACCTCTATTATCAATAACATGAATACCCCTATCATCTATTTTAACTCTAGGACTATCACATTGAATAACAAAAGCTTTGAGTATGATACAGTAATACATTAGACACATTTCAATACACCTCTACCCAGACATATTTCATTGGTACACCAGTGTATACTTGAGGATCCTGCATGGTGGTAATTGGATGACGTGTATTTGTTTTACCTGGAGGAAAACCCATCAGCAGGAGGGATATGGGATGACTCTATTGGTCTACCTTGTCCATCTCTCCAGAGTCCACCAGACTCCTCACCACATCTCTTCACCTTCCAGACAGTTTATCCCTCAGGTAACACAAATCTTCCTATATTAACCAATATGTGTATGCGTGCATGTGTGTGTGTGTTCACATTTTAAAACAATACAACGAAAAACAAAACAAAACATAGATTTGTTAACTGTAACATAAAACCCTGCTGTCTATTTGACAGCTATGTTCGCCCTGGTGTGACAGCCATGTATGGTCGTGTGTGTAAGTGTGGACCTTACTAGCAGCTACTTCAGTTGGTAACTGTGTCACTGTATAAAGTCCTCTATGTAGTGTCCTAATCATGTGCTGGTATTGCTATAAAACGATTTCTCAGTCACCTCAACATCGCCCCCTAGACTAGAAAAATGCTGATGACCAATGTATATCAATCGATTTTCCCTCTGCCAACTCACATGTCATTCTCAGTACCTCACATTCAGCTACTTGACTAAGTGGGAAAGGCAAAGGGGTCTATTTCTAGAACACTTTCTTCAAATATAACAGTATCCAGTACATGCCTGTCTAACAGTGAAAAAAATATAAAACATGAAAATTCTACATTTTCTAGGGTTTCACATTATGTCGTATCGTGTGGTATAAATCCTACTCCAATGTTCTATACAGAGATGCATATCTGTATGCCTAACCTCCAGCAATCTCCTATCCACCCTTTGTGCATCCATATAAAGGCACAATTTTGTACAGGAGGCACAAATCATAAAACAAAAAAAAACAAAACAGATATGCAATCTATAAAACATGAATCGTATTTCCACAACAGAACCTTTCTGCTTAAAAATCAGCAGTTTCTATACACATGAAAACAAAACCCCTGACTGTTTCTGTAACTCATGTCAATCTAGTGTGTGTATCTCTGAATTTGTCTTATGTAAAAAAAAAAAAAAATATGTTTTAGCCCCATTGTTGAGACTGTGTCTGATTTTATCTCTACGAGAGAGAGAGAGTGTGAGTGAGAGAGAGAGAGGGAGAGAGAGAGAGAGGGAGGGGTACTAGCGTTTGTGTGAAGAATGAGAAATAGGAAAGCAATGAATGATGGGAATATAAAGATTTGAATACAAACATTCATGCAGAAAGGGAGATTTTTACAACAAAATGACAGCCGGATTGGACTCTGACTCTATGGGGAAATGGCTGTATTCATTCCACTGCTCCCCTTAGCTATTTGCTAACTATGATCCCTCCCCATACTTGACTAGGGGGTCTTAACAGTGCAATCCAGTGTCGTCCGTCATTTGTTCATTAAGAACTCGGTATCTCATTGACTACATACCTTTTCAATGGACTTTCCTAACTTATAATAGAGAAATGTAAAAATTAACTGTTGATGACTCGTCTGAGATACCTAAACGATATTTTGGAGCAAAGTATGTATATACTTCATTGTTGGATAATGATTCTCAGCCAAACAAATTATCATGAGACACTGCAGCCTAAAACAAAGAGTGTTCAATTTGTCTATTGTTAATTAGTCTTTCAAGAGTAATTCTTCTATTTCTCTATCTCACCCCTTTTAAACACTAGTCTATACTTCTTTTGTCTGCCTTTATCTGTGAAGAAAAGACAAGATAGTTATCTTTAAACAACAAACAAACCAAGCATTCTCATTCTTTACCATCGGCCAGCGATTAGGAAAACAAGCATTTGACAACATAAAACAAACAAACAAAATCAACAAAAATTACTTTTTAAACTCAGTTTCTTCCTAAAAGTACACACTAATACTTACCACAGTTTTAACCTTTACCTTGTCTAGTTGTAGAATTGCAGGTCTGACCTGTACTCTAGAGTTGGCTATAACTCTCCCCCAAAGTATTAGTGGTTACAGAGTGTGCAATCAATTGTAGGGGAACCTCTGAGAGAAATGTACGCCTCTTTTGTGGATGTCTATGTGATTTCCAACCCAGGTATCCGTTCTTCTCTCTATACAGTTCCTACTCTTGTGTCCCTTCTTACGGCAGTAGAAACACATCCCTGTCATGTCTGCACACTGTTTTGCTAGGTGTCCTATTTTATTGCATTGAAAACACTTCCTCAACTCATGTTGTTTCTCTTCCTTTTTACAATCTCTTGCGAAATGGCCTTCTTCGTTGCACTTAAAACACCTGATTTTTCTATGTTTCTTATTATGTGGGTTGTATCCTGGTGGTCGGGTGTGCAGACCCTCTAATGCTGGGATATTTACCATCATTACCCTATCACTTAGTGTCTCTTTCTCTTTATTCATACTTCTATCATGTTCTATAGCTGACTCCATGAGAGCACTTATAGTGATTCCTTTCCAGTTTGGTAATGAAGTTTGCACCCTTCTTTTCAAGTTTTCCCTGAGGCCATCCATTAGAACTTTAACAGCAACTTCTCTGTAATATACATTATCTTTTATGTCTGGTACCCCAGTATATTTGCCCATTTCTATTAGAGCTCTGCAAAAATAGTCTGTTGTATTTTCACTATCTTTTTGCTGGATAGTAAAAATTTTACTCCAGTCCACTATCACTGGGAAATATATGGCCAACCGTGTGATTATTTGTCTAATATTGTCCTGATTATCATCCTCGGTTAAGGATTCATCCTCCTCCAACATACAATCCTTAATGAACTTTTGTATATCAGTATTGAGAGGAAGACAGGTCTTCAATAATACTCGCCAATCGTTATTAGTTGGCTCATACATATTACCATAATATCTAATAAACTGCTGACATTTGGTCAAATCTTTCCTAGGATCAGGGAAATCAGACAAAATTGAAAATGTTTCAGATCTAGTGCCTGTATCATGCTTTGCTACATGTTTTAAGGGAACGTCACCATCTCTGTCCACTTTCCCATTGGGAACTGTTGTAGTGCAGACAGGATGTAAGTCTACCAAATGACTATGTTCTGAACTAGGTGCTGAAATTGCTGCTGCAGTACAATGGATGTCTCCCCCTATGTTAACCTTTACATTATTCTCACCACTTTCAGCCGCTGCCCCTGCTGGTGGGGCCGTCCCTCTTCTTTGTCCTGAAACATTACTTAAAACAACATACAGGTTACTAGTTACAGTTTTCACATTTTTGGTATTGGCTGTACTTCCCGCCCCGACCGAATTTGTCGGGGGCGTGTTTGCGCTCAGTTCGCCACGCTTAGCAACGCACACTTCCAGGAATGCTTGTTTCCGGTACGCTTACTTCCGCTGAACACGCGTTTTTCGCTACACTCACTTCCGCTGCTCTGCCACGTGTTACCTTCCATTTGCCACGACTTTAAACAATCATTATGTGCATTTCTCACTTTCGTTGACTTAATCAACCGTACTTTATCTTTTACGTTATTTAGTACCTCTGCATTAAAACTCCCTATTGTTGGGAAAGGCCTATCAGAATCTTTGGTCATCTTGACCCACGTCTCACAATACACAGTTGCGTATGCACCATATTTCTTACATATGAGAAATCTCGCTGAATCAATAAGGCCTTCTTTAGGCAGTAAATTGGCCATCTCTAGCGTGTGCTTAGCACCCATGTTGAACAATAGGGTTCCAGAAATATAATACAATATCCTGCCACAAAATAGGGTTCCAGAAATATAATACAATATCCTGCCACTACTCTCAACACTTTGTCACCCGCAATCTATCGCTAGAGATATTTTATTGGCCTGTGGACGTATTTGCTACAAGCCGGGTCCACCTGCTTCCTCTTGTCTTAGACAAGGACCCCTAATACAGAAATATCAATGCGGACTAAGGGGTTATCAGCTCCTCGATTACCCCTGACTCTCCAACAAAATCTGTTGAGTTTATTACGCCCGGCAGCATCCGGTAAAGTCAATTACCAGCCTTACCACGTAATTCCTTCCCGTTGCTCCCAAGTCGCAATTACGGCTTTCAATATTCTGCTACCATATAGGGTCCCAGGAATATAAAAATATCCTGCCACAATATAGGGTCCCAGAAATATCCGTGCCATCGCAACGCTTACAGATACTAATTATCAGTAAACGATGCAATTACCCTTGGGTGCACGTCGCGAAAACTTATTCAGTTTCCGCCCCCCGGTATACCTGCCTTGTATACCGTACACCAGTTGGGCACCTGCCTCGTCAAACAGCAACTGACACTCTATTTTACAATAGATAAACCCTTAGTGTATTTAAAGTCAACAAATCACACAACATACACCTTTTCTGCGCAGAAAATAAAAGAATTCCCAACAATAGTAATAATGTCCCAGAGGTTTTCACAAGTGATTTATACTATGCATGTATAACTATCAAACCGATTGTTTAACCACGTGGCAAATCTACCAGAAGTTCGGTACGCACAGCAGGAAATACACATACGCTCAGCAATGCAATACACTTTAAAACGTAAAACAACAATAAAAAGAAACATTTTTCTTTCTTGTCCCTAGATTCCAATTAGCGTTCCTTCAGTCTATGCAACAACGGACATTCGGTCTCTCAACACAAAGTGAACCACAGGTCTTGAACACATTACATTCTTTCCTGCCATGCGACGCGTCCGTCAATCCACCCTTTGTTGAGGAACCGAATTCCGTGAGCGTTGAATACCTGCCGATAACGTAACTCCTAAACTCACGAGCCCCCAAATTATTAAAGTAATTCTATCGTTTTAAAATAAGCATTGCCCACTCAATTGTATGTGTTTCCAAAGCACATGGTGGTTTATTTTAGCAGATGTAAATAATCAACAATTCAATACATTATTATATTGTGATAAAGTACAGTACAGCACAGCCAATACCAAAAGTTACATACATACATACCGCTGCAATCGCTGCGCTTCCATGGGTCCCAATGGAACAGTGTATCTGTTAGATAACGGTGGTCAGAGTTGACTGACCCTGATGGGGGATGCAGCTAATATATACAGTCAGTGTTTCATTGTGAACAATAGAGACGACGTAGCTTGCTTCCATAGGTCCAGGCACAGGGTGGCTTCAGGGTAAACAGTTCATAGGCTGATTCAATCTAAGGAATCCAAAGGAGGGGGTCGTCTCTCCAGGGGGTCTGCTCCTTTCATAGCCAGCATCATTCAAAGGTTTGTCCCCTAATATCAATAACTAAAGTATGCAATGTGCGATCTCTTCGCCGACTGCACCGGACAGCTGCTGATGATTAGGGCTTCAATATGATATCAGGCATGACCTTTCCTATAACCTAAACCTTTAATAACACTAAAATGTACATATAATCATATTATATAAGCTAATAATAAACCAAATGCTATCTGCTCATAAATTACAGTGTAACGGAACCAATATGAATTGTATAAATAACTAAATGTTGTAATGCTAGTGTGTGCGTGCGTATTTTACCGTGCGATCGCCTCACGCCACGTGTTACATGGCGTACGCTTCGCAATACGCACGGCAAACCAATATTAAACCAATATACTTTCGTTCATCCAATTATACGACTTCAACAACCGCGACCTGCAACTCCTGGTAGCGAAGCCCACCCTGCCTTGCGGCGGTTCTTGGTGAACACCGGGGAGATTGTTAGACTCCGCACCTCAGGTAAGCCAGCGCTAATCAAGATTAGTAATAGTAATCCAGTATCTGTTACACAAATTTACTTAAACAGATTTATTACAGTAATGTAATGTAATGGCCAAAGTGTAATCATTTTCATGCAACCTTCTTTCACAATGTATGGGAATGTGGCAAATCAGAACATACTGCATTTCTTAATTACATGTTTAGGCTAGTTTGGTAAAAGAACCCATGGCCTTCTTATATTTTAATTATGAAGATTGAAATTTAGGGGTGTGGAGCAGGTCTGCAATATCACTATTTACGGTTATGATTGCAAGAAAAGTTATCCTAAACAATTGGACATTTTCCACTCAACATTTTTTTTACTGCCCCCAAAAAATGGCAACTATAATTAATGTATTGTGATATTATATATATTTGACTAGTTTTCGTAGTCATGAGAAGTATGGGCAGAAAAGAATCACAACCACAACCTTTACAAGCCTACTCCATATCAATTTACCTGGAAAAAAATATTGACCTTAATCATTTCAATTGCTCTGTGAATCATACTGATTTCAAGTTACCTAGCACTACTATGCAGTGATTTTATCATTTTTAAACAGTTAATCACATGTTCACAACTGAAGCTCTGGATAATTGAAGTGATGTTAAGCAAGTAGCATAGTAAAGCAGTGAGGAAAAAAACAAGAGAAAATACTGTTCTTTAACCCTGCTGAGACTTCACCTACAGTATTATATACAGTTATTGATGCCCCAGCTTTAAAAACACATTGATAAATCAATTTAGAAAAGAGTCAGTAAAAATGCCACATGGTTTTGGATTTAGGTTCAATCAAATCATTTATTAAATAGGTTTTGTTGTCAAAATTCTCTACTCTGTATTCAGTGTAAAATCCTCTAAACAATAGCAACACTAATTACCTAGATTTTGTTTCAAAATGGGGATTGCAGTAAAATGCTGTAAAAAAAATCATGAAACACACACAAATGACATTATTATTTGTTGTACTTAGATTAGACTTACTTAAGTTTGAGTTCAGTACGAGTACACAGGTCAAAAGACAGCTGCTGAATGAGTGAAAGCAGGACAGGTTGCGTAAGAGGGCACGGGTGCTGACCAAAAACTTGTTGGGAATCCACAGTCTCACACACATATAGGATCAGATTCAGATCAGAGGCGGTCAGAGCCTGTCAGAAATAATAATAAAAAAAAAGGTATTGTCAATAAATATATAATTTTATATTTAATATAGTCCTATAATAACTTCACTGTGGGGGTGAGGGGAGATAAAAAAATATTCAAATATATTGTCACCAAAGAAGTAAACAAATCCACTAACCTACAGCAGTATATACATTTTAGATCAATATCTAGTAAATCATCCAAAACTGCCTCGCATATTTATTTTTCTTACATATTAAACCCCTTTCCGTGTTATAAATAGATTCTCATTTCATACTTGCCAGCATTTAAAAATATGTTCCATGGATGTTTAGTTGCTGAACTGATGTGTTGAAGCAGGTCACACACACAATACTGTCTTTTTTGTTTACATTTTCTATAATCTTACTGTATAATAATATTTTAGATTTGCTATCCCCTGCAAATTACATGTTTTTTTAAAAACATAAATTAAGCTGTTTTGTTCATTTTTCCCTTGAGTTTTGATTCAAGCTGTTATTAACAGTTTCCTTAATCATGGGATTACCCATACTTGCCTACTTTTAGGCAGTGCAGTCCGGGAGAGGGGCGTATCTAGAGGGCGGTAGGGGGTGGGGCACGGCAAATCGTGTCATTTTTGCCCCGCCCAGCAGCGGGAAAAACGTTTTGTTGCAGGGGTCAGGGCCAAAATGCCGCGAATCGCGTTATTTTTTGCCTGAGAGTTGCGGAATGCGGGAGACTTGTCTGCTCTCCCGGGAGACCGACCCAGATTCTGTGAGTCTCCCGGACATTCCGCATTTAGAATTTCCACCCAGTCCACAAACCACAGTAGCCACTTTCAACTTAGTTCTCTGCCCTCCTGCCATTCCTTCCTCACAGCCCATGAATGTGCCACCTACTTCAAAGACAAAATCAATACCATTCAACAACATACTTCCTCATGCCAAATCTGGTACACCCCACCCATTTTATTCTACACTCCCCAATCCACCCTCAATTCAATCCCTCCAGTAACTAAAGAGAAAGACTCTGTATTCTTTATCTAACTCTACAAAATACCTTTGTGACCATGTATCTTCCCAATTACTCTGACTTCCTCTCTCCCACTGCATGTTCACACCTCTCTTTAGCCTTTTCAACCTGTCTGTCTCCACTGCAAAATTTCTATCCTCCTTTAAACTGCACTTATCTGGTCAATCCTTAAGAAATAATCTATTGATCCACCACTCTATTTCTCTCCTCCCCTTTGCCTCCAAGCGGACTCGTGTTCAACCACCTGTTTCACTCTCTCTCCTCTTGTTCCATTTTTAATATTCTGTAATCTGGCTTCAAACTCACCTATTCCACTAAGGATGCATTCACAAAAGTAATCAATGATCTACTTCCAACAAAGTCAAATGGTCCCATTATCTTCACATTATCTGTTGGGGTCCCACAATGCTCTGTTCTCAGCATTTTGTTTTTCTCACTGAACACCTCTTCTCCTGGGGAACAAATTGGCTTTTTTGTCTTCTTAAACAACGACTATGCTTGAAAACACCCAAATCTACCTCTCCTGACCTCACCCGTTCTATACCATCTTGTGTAATCAACTGTTTATCTGCTATCTCCACATGGATGTCTCATCGCTACCTAAAATTTAACATGTTCAAAACAGGGCTTAACTTCCCTACTCCCAAGCCTGCTGCCATGGTGTCATTCTGGACTCCATTCTCTTCTTTCTTCAGCCCCTTTTCTCTATTCATGCTTTTTACTGAATGGTTTTTTATATTGCAGGCATCTGCTACTCCCCACAGGTGAGTTCAGTTCCGAAGTGTAGGAGAATCACCTGCTTGAAATATAATTATTTTATACTAACTTTACTTAATCTAAAAGTTGCTAAATAATGTTCTTCAGCTCATTCAAGAATCTCCAGGTGGAATAAGATGCAGCTTGTTTTATTCCATTACAAAACAAGTACATACATATGTGGATACCAAAATATATATTTCTTATTTCAGCAATTTTATGCAATATGGTGAATTTTTAGAAAAAAAACTGCGAGGGTGACAATATTATTGCTCACGATTGTACAATAAAAACACTTATACAGCCCCACAACTTTAATCACAAGTTACTCCAGTTGTGCTTCCAACTCTGTCTCAATCCTTGTAGTCAATCCTGCAACAGTTAAAAGTCCTTGGGAAGGTTTTGTGTGTTCTGATGAGCAACTTGCTGCAATGTAATCATCATCATCATTATTTATTTATATAGCGCCAACAAATTCCGTAGCGCTTTACAATTGGTAACAAACATTAATAAGACAATACTGGGTAATACATACAGACAGAGAGGTAAGAGAACCCTGCTCGCAAACTTACAATCTATAGGACAATGGGAGTTTGAAACACAAGTACATGTGCTACATCATATTGCACACTGGACCAGCTAGAACGCAAAGATAAAAGTACTGAGTGGGCTGTGTTTGTACCAATGGTGGTCAGAGGGTTGTTGTCTTGTGTTAGCTGTGTAGAGGGTGGTAATAGGGGAAATTAAGATGGTGGTTGAGGAATATCATAAGCTTGTCTGAAGAGGTGGGTTTTCAGAGAACGTTTGAAGGTTTGGAGACTAGAGGAAAGTCTTACTGTGCGAGGGAGGGAATTCCACAAAGTGGGTGCAGCCCGAAAAAAATCCTCTAACCGAGAATGGTAGGATGTGATGAGAGAGGAAGAGAGACGCAGATCTTGTGCATAACGGAGCTGTCGAGTAGGGAGATATTTTGAGTCAAGCGAGGAAATGTATGTCGGTGCAATTTTGTTGACGGCCTTGTATGTTAGTAGAAGAATTTTATATTGGATTTGTTGAAATACAGGCAACCAATGTAGAGACTGACAGAGTGGCTCAGCAGAGGAAGAACGTTTTGCAAGGAAAATCAATCTAGCCGCTGCGTGCATTATAGATTGTAGGGGTTCAAGTCTGACTTTGGGAAGACCAGTAAGGAGGGAATTGCAATAGTCGATGCGGGAGATGATGAGTGCATGAATTGAGAAGACATCCAAGATGAAATGGCAGAAAGACAGTCAGTAACGCGAGACAACACAGATGGTGAAAGATCAGGAGAGGATAGAGAGATTTGTGTATCATCCGTATAGAGATGATACTAAAATCCAAAGGAGCTTATTAGTTTTTCCAAGAGAAGTGGTGTAGATAGAGAATAGCAGAGGACCTAGGACTGAGCCTTACAGTACTCCAACTTATAAAGGAAGCGGAGCAGAGGTGGATCCAGAGAAATTAACACTGAAAGAGCGATTAGATAGGTAGGATGAGAACCAGGATAGGACCGTGCCTTCAAGACCTAGGGATTGTAGCGTTTGTATGAGGAGAGTGTGGTCAACAGTGTCAAATGCAGCAGAGAGATCTAGGAGAATTAGAAGAGAGTAATGGCTTTCAGTTTTTGCTGTGATCAAATTATTGACAACCTTGGTCAGCGCATGCAACACATTTAATACATCCATGTCCTAACTGTGGCACCAGCAAACAGTACAAAAAAAAACTAGTACACACTAGATAACAGAATACTGCTCACAAAAGCTAAAGACCAATATCCCTAACAACATCACAAGACATGAAATATATTCTAGATATCTATTTTTTCCCTTCTTAAATATTTATTCTCCCATCTCATATCTGCCCTTGTTCATATAGTCAGTGTAATAGCCTCCCTTAAAACACAAATGTCTATCAAATTGTAACTTCGTTATTTTGCGGTAAACATTCTATAAAAAATTGTAACAACAATTGGGTCCCATGCCTTTACAGTGTAATGGCTTTGTTTTTTTTGTTTAATATCGGACTTTTATTTTATGCATTCTAATGAATTGATCTTATTTTGTCTCTTAATTCACATGACAAAGGGCTAAAACTGAAGGCTGTTTTTGACATATATACCTGCTGGAAGGCCTGGTTGAGGTGTCCTTGCTGAAGAAGCTGCAGGATGTGTGCCTGCTGTGACTGATAGTCAAGATGAGAGGAGGGGATGGGTGTTCCTGCAGCAGACCGCATGGCATGCATGATGCTTGAGGTGACTGCTGCCTGCTGTTCCCTCATGGCACTGCTTACTTCTTCCTTGATGATCCTCTGTACCTGTGTCAGAATAGAGTCCTGCATGCTGCAATGAGAAATGTGATTTTGCTAAGCTGACGCCATCTTGTTGCCTTATAGCCATTTTGTTCTGTTATAGCTTAAATACAAATTAGATGCACCTGTTTTGTAGGAGTAATTCATTATTTGCAAGGCTATGCTTATAACCTTGGACATACCAGACAACCCCCCCCCCCCCCTGTGGAGTTTTCCTGTCTGATAATGAGAGACTGTATTAACATCTGTGTGAAAGGAACATGAGTGGTTAAAACCTTTTGGGGCGTAGTTTTCTGTAATACGTGATTTTTGCTATATAGATAGGGACTTGTAACTAATAAAGCAGAGTTTATTGTACACTCAAACCATGCAGTGTATTTAATTCTCTCCAGCTGATGAACTCATAACTGATAAACTGACACTTACAGGTGAACAATCTGATTTAGATTTGACATGCAATGAGAGTCAATATTAAATAAAAAAGTAGGTCAGCACACATTACTTAAAGATAACTAATTAAATCATTCTGAGAAAAATGTTACATACTGAAAACAAATTTCCAGTGTAGAAAGGCTGTGCTTGTAATTACATTGCATCTTAATCCCTTCATGCCAGAAGTAATTTACACTTTAATAACAGAATTATTTTTCTTATTTTAAAAAAAGTGTTGGCTTCAATACATTTTTTTTTTAATCCCAAAGTCTATGTCATGCTTGCCAACTCAAGAGGCGGCGTGACTGAAGGGCGGGACGAGGCCAAACGCGGCATTTTGGCCCCGCCCCCCCGTCGCGGGGACAAAATGACGCGATTTGCCTCTCCCCGCCCCCTCCCTCCAAAATGGCGTGAATCACAGAGAATCGCGTCAAATGACGCGATTCTCTGTGAAACCTGGGATGCGGGAGAAATGCCAGCTCGCCCGGGAGCCCAGGAGATTGACCCGAATTTCGGGAGTCTCCCGGACTTTCCGGGAGAGTTGGCAAGTTTGGTCTATGTTAGCAATTTTTTCTTATTTCAAAATCATTCTGGATGTAAAACTAAATAAATATATAAATATTACATTAAACAAGCTTGTAACTGAGAAAAGGACTCATATACCTGCTTTGTGTCACTGTGTTTACTGCAATGATCATGAAGATAAGGCAAAAAGACAGAGAAAAGTGCAGACAAAAGAATGTAGCCAAGCATGGACAATCTCAAGACTATAAATGAATCTCCAGAACCTTGATGTTCCCGTTTCCACCGTGCATAATGTTAATAGGAATTTTAAAGCACATGGGACTAATTATGAGGGTAGAGAAGCAAAAATTATTATTATTGTTTAGAGGGGACAAATTATTTTATAAATAAATTAGTGGGCCAAATTTCATTAATGATTATATGTAAGGGAATTTATTTTTATTTTATTATATTATAGTGACTTACTATTTCATTACCAGTGGGACAATTAAAAAAACACTTACAATAGTAAAGTGGTGGTAGTCAGTTTTCCGAAGAGGAAAACTGCAACATTACGTACACGGAAAGAAATATGCAGATCAATAGAATCCCGGCATCTGTCAAATACAGACTTACCATAAAAGCGAGGGAGAGCATTGCAGACATGCCTATAAATTCTGATAGCTGAAAATGCCGGCAGTGTGATTCTCATCACATTGCCGGTTTTTAAGGGGACAATGGCATTACCCGGCGCCTTTATGCTCTTTAAAATAAAAAAAGGGGGGTTGGTGGCCGGGTCCTGGCATAACTAAATCAGAGACGCACACAAATAACACACATATCACTGACAAAACAGTTTAAGTAGGCAATGCATTGCATTTGATGTAATATATATTACTCTTTCAACACTGTTATCATATGTGTACAGCCTGTTATTGAAAATACCATGACAGCCTGAGGGTATTTCCCCCACAGAATTGCATTCCTTTACCAACTCTTACGCACACATAATATACAAGAACATATTCACAATACAAGCAATTCACACACCCTTACTACAATAGCTATATATACACACACACACACACACCACAACATATATGTTTAGAAAACAGGCAATGAATATAATGTATGAACATCTATACTATACCACCCATGCTAATAGAGTAAATTAAACTTGCCAAGTTTGTATAATATACTCTGTTTACTGAAACTGTTTAATATATGAGTGTTACAATAGCTATTGTTAATAAGAACACATTATCTTACATGAGACTTTGTGGAAAATCTTTCTTGATATGATTATCATTATTACCTGTATTATACTGGCTGTATCAGAGCAAATTGAGCAGATATTGAAATAGAGCTAGGTTTAAACTAGAACCTACCCTTTGTGAATGGTATTTAATGAAGGTAGGTATTAAATAGTCATTAGCATATTTACCTCACCATTGGAACCTCAAAGCTTACCTTTTTACATGAGTCAAGCAACAGAATGTAAATTATATCTGAACAATTATTAACCCTGGTACAAAAATGAACAAAGTAAATTCGAGTGTATAATACTTACTTTCCCACAGCTACATGTAATTGATGCTGGACCTCAGATCGCACATTGCCAGTCAAGTTGGAAGACAACTGGTCTGATGTTGTTTGTAGAGAGTCTATTAATTGTTGAAGTTTTGTCAGCAGGGGCTCTCTTATTTCCTGTTCATGTGATTTTCTGTTTTTAAGATGAGTTTCCAACTGTTGCATATCTGCAACATCAACAAGTGTAAGCAAGAACAAAAGCAAAAAAAAAAAAAAAAAAAGCAACACATTAACCACCAACACTTTAACCATCCAATTATTTGCACCTTAATACAAATGTAGCCCACAATACTGGTTCATCAAGCAATTTAAATTTACAGTAAAATCAGTTGTGCAGATTCATTTTGGGGCAATGTACACCCAAATTCTTTTGCCTTGTCCAACAGTAGCACACACAGTGATAAATCGTTTACCACAACCCCACAAGCTAGAGTTGTCAAATATAAAGTTTAGCTTCACCTTAAAAGAGAACCCCTTGAGGATTACAAATCTGCAAGACATTGATGGGTTTGGTTTAAAAGATGAGGTTACTGAGGAGACCTAGTTACATATGGAGAGAACTTAAAGAGCCTTCAGGTTAAAAACTAGCCCAGATGAGTGTTCATGTGATGTCAAAAATAAAATGCATTATTATGACAACAATAAAAGCATTTTTCAGTGTGCAAAGGTGAAATTCCAACAATAAATCAGACATATAATGGGGTTCATAAACTGCCGAGTGAGAGCAGCAATGGCAGTGAAAATTGAGAATGAATTGTTTTTTTCTGTGATGGACTCTCAATATTTGCTTTCTGCTCCAAGCAGTGGCCCTATCTTGCTATACAGACTCTGCCTCCATTACATCCAATATAGGAGAGGGGTATAGATGTAGGAAGCTCAGCAAATCCTTTCTTTGCAGACTGACATGCATTGTATGGTGAACAAATGTTCCCTGACATTCCATCTCTGAGAATCTTCATATTTTGTTGGTTACGTGTTCATTATAAGATTCAATTTAATTAAAATAATACCATCTCCACTATATTAATACTATCATACTTCGCATTTGCAAACTCCTCTACTGAATAGAATCCACAATTACGTGTATAATGCAAACAAACCGTGCAGCATAAATTGCATTCATGTGGCTTGCTAAGTAACATACTAATTTCTTATGCTGTAGATTATGAGTATTAAAGTTATATAGCTTCTATAGTGCACAGCTGCTCAAACACAGCCTGACTGCAGTATCTGCAACATCTCATTAAATGTTACAATTTTGATAGCCTCTGAGTGGGGACTATTATTATTATAATTCTCTGCATTGATTACAGAGATTTTCCAGTTGTTAAAACTTCCTTGTATGAACATAAGTTACCAATAATATACAGGTATAATATTTTTCACTTTGGTATAGTTATTTATATCACAGATTTATTTCTTCCCAATTTAGCCCTAAATAGGACTAATCTTGTTACTATATACCCCCATATTTTGCACATTCCAACTGGGGTATTGATTCTGCGAGTGCCATATGAATACCGATGCTTCAACTAGACTGCTGTTCAACTGCGTAACATAGGCTCCCACACATCTGACAGCAAATAGTGCATTTTTATATGTATATCTCCATAAATCATATAAGATGTGCTACTGCCACATATTATTAATTATCTGTTGTAAATTTTCACTTTATTCAAGTATATATCACCTCTGTATGTAATAAGCCTGACTATATGTTATATGTATGTGCTGAGGTTACAAGGTGGCTAATCTATATGCATTCTTTCTGATGCATAAATTTCAGGTGCACTACAGCAATCCTATTATTTCAAATGAATTGCTATTTATCTGAATTACAGGTGCTTCCACATGTCTGATAAGTAGCTTACAGTCATTGAACAATGTATATTCATGAAAAGCGATTACATTTGTTACTTGTTAATTTGTTCTGTCGTCACTACTAAATCCATCTAAAAAACTAGCATCGGAAGATGTCATACACCGATGTACATTTCGCATTACAGCCAAAGTAATAATACAAATTTGCATGCACTGGAGTAATCAAACTAGATTTGTTAATCCTAGTATGGCTCCCAAATTCTCTCTCCTGCTTTTTGATGGTTCTAGTAAACCTTTATTAATGACCATTAGGGCAAACCATAATATTACATAGTTGTTTTGGTTGAATAAGGACATATGTGGTTGTGTTCCAACCCCACTCTGTACCTTCCTTCCCCTTCCCCATTTTGTAGTTCCCTTTCTCACTTTGTTTTCTGTACCCCATACAATTCTTGAAATTTTAATATAAAACTATTGTTAAACAAACACAAAAAAACAAACATAGGTTCGTCAAGATAAAACTTTAATTCTCAAAAAACCTAGTTTATCCAAAGGAAGTAAAAAAACAAAAACAAAAAGCTCTAGATAAAGCAGTCTAAAAAAAATCCTTTTAAAACTCATACTGGCATTCAGAGAAATCCCAGGATCTACATACTATATTGTGTTATTAATGCCAATAACCCTGTACATTATATTTTGTTAGGGAAATGGCCAAACTTTTCTCAATATCAGATTTTGTAGGCGCGCATTCCAGTTTCACAGCTTAAATAACCTTTGTGTATCAGAAGGCTAAATATCTTTTCTTACAGGTGCATGGAGTAGATTTGTATCCCCTGGGGAGACCTTATACTGAACAGGTTGGTACAGAATTTTTTATATGTGCATATGAATACATAGTTAACATATCCCCATTAAATGTTCTAACTTGAACAGTCTTTGCTCATAACTGAGATGTTCCATACACTATATTAATTTAGGCACCCTTCTCTGCACTCTCTCTCAAGTGTCTTGTAAAGGGTCAAAGTTATAATTTTTTCTTATTAGTCTATGTACCTTTTAATACACAATAATATAGTGCGGCCTCTGAGTTCATCATATTGATTTCAAATAAAATTGTTAATACCGCTTTCATACTGCCGCCCCTGCAATTTCCCAGGTTTTTCAAGCCAAGCTTTTGCCGAGGCACAGAGCGTCCCAGCTCAGGGACCCCGTTCACATTGCACTTCGGACCCGGAAATTTCCCAGGTCGACCCCATTTACACTGAACACGGGTCTGCCCTGGCAATAAGTGAGCGTTATCACAAGAGGAGCTTTTATTGGCTGAAAAATACTGAGGTCATTTAAAGGGAAATAGTTTTTTTGCACACAAAGATGAGGTCAAAGTGGGTGGTGACTGTTCACAGCATTGTTTTAATCATGGTCACTATTGGGTAGCCCAGAGTTCTTGTTTTATTGTGTTTTTATGCTGTTTTATACAGCGAATGAGAGCTTGATGCAGCTGCACAATGTCATTTCAAGAGGAGAAAGGATCAATTTCTGGCACAGAGGGAGAATGCTAGGCGTCTGTATATGCACAGGAGGAGAGTTTATCTCAGGGCCAGCGTCCCAGACACCCAATCAGATGCTTTATGTTGAAAAACCCGGCTCTCACCATTCATAATGCAGGCTAACCAGGGCCGACACAGGAAATACCCCACCAAAAGTCCCGGGTCTAAATCACGGGTTTTCAGATCCGGGCTTTTTCACTAGCACCAATCATACTGCGCCTAAACCAAGGTCGTCTGGGCTTGCCCCGGCAAAAACCCGGGTTTTTCAGGTAGTATAAAGGTGGTATAAGTCAATCAACATTTATACCTAGACCCACACCATTTTGTCTTGTCGTGTTATGCATGGTAGCATTGCAGCCAGAGTATAGAAACACTTCTGATTAAGCTTCACAGAGAATTTGGAGACAGACTTTTCTTGAAATGTATTTAAGTCATTAATGTTTTAAGGTGTATTTCTTCAGAAATACCTGTGACTTTCTGTTTTTAATATGATAATTACATTTTATTTACATTTTTAATATTTATAATTCATGGATGTAAATTATTGAAAGAGTATGATGTACACTATAATGAGTTATACTGCCTAATGTGTTAGTATATACACCATTAACATCTTTTCATATTATTAAAAATTAAACACCTTTAACAGTACATCTGAATGCACAAAGGCTATTTTCTGTATATGTTGTAAAGTGTTGAATTGAGGGATCACCACATTAACCTTTTGACAGACCGAGTGCACTTTAACACATAGCAGGGGACGCAGTTCTCAGCTAGCTCTAGGCAATATTCCCAATTGAATTCATTAGTGCTTGTGTGATTATTTTGTCCCAATCCTAAAATAGTAGTGTGCGCATACAATTTCAAATTGTGATCATATTTCATAGCTTTAAATCAGATCTATAGAATTTGGGCTTTTCATTACAATGATCCCACATCACTGGATTGCTGTGTGTGCTGCCAGCATTTGATTGTTGGGACATCTATGGATCACATTTTTACTCCCATAACTTAACATACACAATTCATATGCACAAAGAATAAAATATATATACTCGTCTTACACTCTTGGGTGCCTTGTTTGAAGCTGCTATTTATCTGCTGGAACATAGACTGACAACCCTTCTCAAATGCAGGAAGCACAATGCTCTGGAAAGCTTCTCTGTACGCTGTATGAATAGTTAAGTGAAGGGCATCAGCAACTGCTCGACCAATGGCATCAGTAATATTCTGAAAAGAAGAGATACATATTTATCACAAACCAAGCTTCACTCAATTGTACAAGGTCTTGAAATAACTGATAAGCAGCCCTTATAGATATCCCCAAAAATATAGACAGCAAAAAAAATATTGAATTACAGTTAATTCCTTTTACTCAAAATACACCATGGCAGTCATTAAAATGGGTACATTCCTTTGTAGTTTAGGTAGAGACAGGTAGGGTAAAAATGGTCACAGACAGTACAATGGGATGCAGCCACAGAATATAGTAGGGAGGGGTACAAAATACAAACTAAAGAAATAACAGGTCAATCACATATGGTACATCCACAAGCACTTATTCAGTGGTTGGGTGGAGGACATGTCTCCCAAACTAAGAGCCATTAGAAGATAAAACATCCAGATGATTGGGGTGTGGCTAGGTGAGAAGACAGTTTCCCGCAGCTCGGATCATAGAGAGCTGTTTTCACCTGCAATCTCAAGTAAAAGTTATCATAAATATAATCCTCAATAGCCCATTTAACTGGACATCAGACAGAGAAGTCAAGGGACCCCTTTTTGGCATTCAGAGGTTCCGTTTATCGGGTGCCTACAGCATCGCACCTCTGGAAATCAACGGCCTGGGAGTGACGCACTGCATGTTTCATCCCCCCACACCCGGTTTCACTATAGCTGACCTAGGATTTCAACACTGATCGGACAGCAGAGATCTAACAGCAGGCATCCACACTTCAGTTTCAAAGGCGGCTCCTCTTCTGAATGTGCTTAGAAGTGATACTTCCTTAATATACTAGAAGTTGGCCAGCGTTGGACTGGTCCGCCCTCCCTGGCGCTTGATAGCACCGAATCCATTGTTGGCGAGATGGAGCAGTGAGCAGCTTAGGTTTTTTTTTTCATGCACAGGGGGGAGGGGGTGTGTGCTCTAAAGCATTCATGGTCAGTGAACAGCAACAGGCAGGCAATCGCTAGGACACCTGTTGCTGTATGGGGCCCCACAGTGCTGTGCAGCAGACAGGAAGTGCTGACTTCACTTCCTGTCTGCCTGATCTAAAGAGCCAGGGATGATCGTGGGAAATGGTTAAACATAAATGCTATCAATTTATTGCTGGGGCTGTTTGGAGGGAGGGTAATAGGTTTATTTATCAAATGTGAGTACTATTATTTTAATGTTGGGGCTGGAGAGAGGTCTAATTATTAAATCTGGGTGATTTTTATTTAATGCCAGGGATGGTTGGAGTTTTCTAAATTTCATTTACCCATATTTTTTTCCAATAGGGTCGCCAAGGATCCAGACAAGCAGCAACTGATCTAAAGAAACCAGCACCACAGGTAGTGAAAGTGACAAGACAGGTAGCAGAAAGCAGGACAGTCTGCCAAATGTCCTGAATCTGGTGGGGCAGTCCTGAATTTGGGTAACTGTCTTGATTAGTCAGGATTTGCTCCGACTACAAGGACAGTTGGGAAGTATGTCCGGCTTCACACTGTACTACACTGTTGCCATATGCAACCTTGAACAAATTTTCAGACATAGTGGTGAAATATTGATTAAAATCGCGTATGTAGGTCGGGCCCCGCCTGGTGGAGCATGGAATAGGTCGTGTGCGCCGGAGCTCCCCAACCTAAATTATCAGTTTTAAGATCCTGAACTGCTCTTTTGTATGCCAGACCTGTCCGGTTCTGCGCCGTAGGTCTCCCTGATTTCTCCGGTCCAAGTTGAAGGTGTGGTGGCGTGTCAGGACGGCTGTCGCTGTGTCCAGAGCTGTACCGATATTGGTAGTGTGGCGGTCGGGAGGAACTGACTCCTATCCCTGGCAGGGTCAGTGTCGGAGACTTCTGTGCCAGGAAGCGTATATACTTACCTGTCTTCTGAGACGGTCACTTGAGGTGAAGAGAACGGGCATCTGGAGGCTGGTAGTGAAGGGGACATCCACATATAAGTATTCCCGCCACAGTGTAGGCACCATCTTGGAGGTGTGTATGTTCAGAGAGCAGGCTTGTTTACAGCTCCCTACTGCTGCAGATGCGGATGCCTTGGATCTGCTGAATGCTGGAGCCTGCTACTAGTAAAGTTCAGGAACCCTTATTTGGTGAAGTGGAGAGAGCATAGTGTGTCATTGGATCCTGCGTAGAGGCCTCCCGCTCTGAGTTGTTTATGTTCAGGTGTTATCTGCAGTACATACATTTTATTTGATTCAGTACTGTAGAGGCCATATTCCTCTGAGACTTCTGAACCCTGGATATAAATTCAGCTGAAGCCTGGGTGATTTGTCTTTGGTCTTCTCCTGCATTACGAGTAACCTGTATACAACTCTATATTGCATCTACTGTTATCTATATAAAGGGTGTTACTATGGGTAAACACTCTACAAATGTTACTGCTGCTAGTAGGCTGGATAAATATGCAGGTTCCAATTCTTCTATAGCCTCAGGAGGAACTCCTGTATCTGAGCCGCAGGTGCCTCAGTCTTCCAGGGATTTAGCTCAGCCTGCAGATACTGCCACTACCTTGCAAGAGGTCCTGAAAGCCATTGCTGACTGTGGCAAAAAAAAGGTAACTGACAAAATTGGAGAGGTGCAGGTTGACTTGTCATTGATGCGACAGGATTTTCAGAAGATCCGAGAGCGTGTGGCGGAGACGGAGGCCCGCATTTCCATTCTTGAGGACACTACAGCTCCTTTACCTCAGAAAGTTGCTGGTTTGGAGGCTCAGATGGTATCAGTTAAACAGAAACTATCAGACATGGAGGGCAGCCTCAGACGCAGTAATGTTCGGCTGGTGTGTCTTCCTGAAAAGGCTGAGGCGGATGCTCTTGAAACCTTCTTGGAGAACTGGATGATCCAGACATTCAGCAGAGAGGAGTTCACGGCCCAGTTTGTGGTGGAGAGGGCACATCGGATTCTGCCTCAAGGGCTCCCTCCTGGTGCGCCGCAGCGCAGATTCATTGCTAAAGTACTTCATTATAAAGATCGGGATTCTACGCCTGGCTCGGATTAAGGGCCCCTTAATGTATCAAAACCAAACAGTGGCTGTGTTTCCAGATTTCTCGGTGGATGTACAAAAAAGCAGAGCTTTTACAGCTTTTTAGCAGAGCATACAGGTGAAGTGTCACCTCCGTGAGATGCAATTGACATACGCTATGCTTTTCAGGCCAGGTTGCGGATGGAACTACCTTTTTCTTTGAATCACCGTCAGAGGCAACTCACTGGCTGGATAGGAGAGCTCCGTTAGGTGTTTGCCTGGATTGAAGATGCTCCTGGTGATGTATTGACTTCCTGGACTGAACTGATGCAATTGATTATTGTTTGCCTCTGATAGCTTAAATGTTTAAGATAATTTCCTTCAGTGTATATCATTCTGACTTATCTTTACACATGTTGAAATGCTTTTGATTAATGTAGAAGTTATTTGGTTATTCATGAAGGTGTCAACTCTAAGGCGGTATTTCTGATGCTCCCGGATATTCTACTCTGTATTCGTTGAACAGATGGGTGTGGGGTGCTGGAGGAGTAATATTGTGATTGTGTGGGTTGGGGGGATTCCCTTGCTTAAAGGGTCACTGTCTCTCTCTCCTTCTATAGCATATACTTGTGTTTCCATAAGTACATGGGAATAGCTGTGTAGGTTGTTTGAGGGGATGTGGGGTAGTTGTAGTGGGATCCAGGTATGTCTAAGTTGGGGGTGTATATACGGGGAGGGGGTTGTTTGGACAAGGTAGTGAGTGTTAGGTTAATTAAAGTTAAATGCAGTGTCAAATGTGTTTTCTCATGCAAATACTTTCAGATGTCGAGGTTAACTGATTTTGTATATGTCAATGCGGCTGACTGGTGGCTGTCTGTCTGTCTGGGTCTAAGGGGGTGGTTTTCTATGTGGAAATGTGTCATGTGTATTATTCCCTAGTGTTATGGCGATTGGAAAGATGAGTAGAGGGTTAATTAATTTTTTGACCTGGAATGTTAGTGGCCTAAATGATAAAATTAAAAGTTCTTTGGTCATGTCTCATTTAAAAAAATATGAAGCGGATGTTATATGCCTCACCGAGACTCATCGAGTGGGCGGTAAACTGTTGGCTTTTAAGAAACCGTGGGCTGAATGGGCCTATCATGCTGCTCACACTTGCTATTCCAGGGGGACGTCTCTCCTTATACGTAAAAAAGTTCACTTTGTTCTGGAAGAGGTGGAATCTGACCCACTGGGTAGATACGTTTTTTTTGAGGGGTACTTTTGATTCTACTCGTATAAATTTATTGGCAGTCTATGTCCTGCCCCCCTATAGTGGTGAAGTTTTTAAAAAAAATGTATTGATTTTGTCTCTCTATCTCCTGATACTCCTGTGATTTGCTGTGGGGATTTTAATAATGTGTTGGATCCTAATGTTGACAGGTGGAGGGTGGCGGGAGATACTATGCATGTTGGAAAGTCTAAATTTTCTGATCTGGTGGAATAGATGGGCTTGGTGGATGTGTGGCGTTTGAGGCACCAGGCAGAGATTTGTTTTTCTCTTTATTCTACTTCGTATTATGCCTTTTCCCGAATTGATTTGGCACTTTTTTCTAAGAAGCTGCTGCCGGCTGTCTCGGATGTTGCATACTTACGAGAGGGATTTCGGACCATTCTCTCTTAGTATTAATTTTAAAACTTAATGCCTCTCAATGCCAAGCATTTTGGAGACTTAACCCCTTCTGGCTGACGTTATTGAAGGAAGGGGACACATTAGAGTCAATGGGAGGGTTATTTTGGTATTAATGTGCATACGGCTGCTCCGCCTCTCATTTGGGATTCATTCAAGGCCTTTCTAAGAGGTTTTCTAATTAGAAGTATTAATTGTTTTTAAAAAGAATCCAGGCTGCGAGGTGATACTGGGGCAGTACACCTGTTAAACCGTAACACAGGTGTCCTAAGGCGAGCTCGGGGAGGACAGAAACCTCCCGTAGAGCAGAAGGAGGTTTTAAGGTTGGAGGAGGTGTATCTTTCTTCTCCAATGGCATCTGACAGACAGACTTGGTTAGCGGTTCAGCGAGAGGGGTCAGACCATTTACTAGACAAATCAAGGTGTAAGTTGTTATTTGCTAGACATACCCAATATTTTGAGGCGGATAAATGGCGTAGGTTTTTGGCATACTTGGCTAGATCCTCTGGTTTAGTCCCCTTCTCTTTGAAACATGCTCTAATCTCTCCTATCCTCAAAAAACCCAATCTCGACCCCACCTCTCTTGCTAATTATCGCCCTGTCTCACTACTCCCCTATGCCTCCAAATTACTTGAGCGGTTTGTCTGCAACTGCCTCGCCAGACACCTCTCGGACTATTCCCTCTTTGACCCTCGCCAATCCGGCTACCGTCCCCTCCACTCCACCGAAACTGCCCTGGCCAAGGTTACTAATGACCTCCTATCGGCCAAGTCCAAGGGTCACTTCTCCCTACTTATCCTCCTTGACCTCTCCGCAGCCATTGACACAGTGGACCACCCCCTCCTGCTGCAAACCCTTCTCTCTCTCTTGGCCTCTCTGGATCTGTCAATGCCTGGTTCACCTCATACCTTGCTAACCACTCCTTCTCTGTATCTACATCTGGATATTCCTCCTCCCCCAGAGCCCGCAGGTCTCAGTTCTCTGCCCTTTACTCTTCTCGCTCTATACTTCCTCACTTGGTGCTCTCATGTCCTCCTTTGGTCTTCAGTATCACCTTTATGCTGACGACATTCAACTCTACATCACTTCTCCTGATCTTTCTTCCACCCTCATCTATCGGGTATCTGACTGCCTCTCCGCCATCTCCTCCTGGATGTCCACGCGTTTTCTTAAAATCAATATCTCCAAAACGGAACTCATTGTCTTTCCTCCACCCAGACTCCCATCCCAACATGACCTCTCTATTGTTGTCAACAACACCACCATCTCCTCTGTCACCCAGCTCCGATGCCTGGGTGTCACCCTCGACTCCGCTCTCTCTTTTGCCCCCCACATTCATTCCCTTGCCCAGTGCTGTCGCTTCCAACTGCGCAACATCGCCCGCATCTGTCCCTTCCTCTTTCAGGATGCCACCAAAACCATCATCCACACACATCTCTCGCCTGGATTATTTATTATTATTAATTTTTATTTATAGGGCACTACTAGGTGTCCATAGCGACGTACAGGGACAAACGAAATTACAATACGAGGTGAGACAGCACAGTACAGTAAACAATAAGCACAGTAACTCAGTGAGCTCAAAGCACAGCTAGAAGGGCGGTGGAAGGGAGAGGGGAAGGTCCGCCTATGACGGAGTCCAAGAGGGAAGGCACGGATGACAGGGAGACCCCCAGAGGGGAGAGGAGGGAGCGAGAGGGGACGGGGGGGAAGGGGGTCCTCAAGGAGGAGGGCTAGGTAGCTGGAGAACAGAGTTAAAAGTGGTGAAGACAGGAGGAGAGATGACCCTGCTCAAAGGAGCGTACAATCTAAGGGATGGGGTAGACAGAGAGACACGGGGGAGAGATGGAGGAACGGAGGATAAGGATAAGGGAAGGGGAAAGAGGGGAAGAGGCAGAAGAAAAGGTAGGAATTTAAGTGGGAGACTGGAAGGCTTTAAGAGAAAGGTGGGTTTTTAAAGCCCGTTTGAAACTGGACAGATTAGGAGAAGTTCTGATGGAGGGAGCTTGTTCCAGTGGAGGGGGGCAGCGCGGTCGAAGTCTTGTATACGCGCGTGGGAGGAGGTGATCAGGGGGGAAGAGAGGCGACGGTCATTGGCAGAATGGAGAGGGCGGGATGGAGCATGAATAGAAAGGAGGGTGGAGATGTAGGGGGCAACCTCCTCCTCACTGGCCTCCCCCACTCCCATCTCTCCCCCCTCCACTCTGTACTCAACGCGGCCGCAAGACTCATCTTCCTCTCACGCCACTCCTCCTCTGCCTCGCCTTATACTGGCTTCCCTTCCCCTATAGAATCCTTTTCAAACTCCTCTCCACCACTTACAAGGCTCTCTCCCACTCTACTGCCCCCTACATCTCTAACCTCCTCTCCATTCACACTCGACCCGCTCCCTGCGCTTAGCCAATGATCGCAGCCTCTCCTCCTCTCTTATCACCTCTTCCCACTCCAGAATCCAAGACTTTTCCCGTGCAGCCCCCCTTCACTGGAATGACCTCCCTCGTTCCATCCGTCTCTCTCCTACTTTGTGCTCCTTCAAACGTGCACTGAAAACTCACCTCTTTCACAAAGCCTACCAACCATCTACTTAACCACCTCACCTCCTCCACTTGCTCTTCCTTCTCTCTTCTGGCTCCCCTTGTGCCTGTTCGGTCTACCCTCCCTTAGGATGTAAGCTCACTTGAGCCCCCCTGTCTCCTCACCTGTTCTTCTGCTCTGTGCTTATTGCATCAGCCTGCCCGGAGTTTCTGAAGTACTGGTATTTTTGTTTATTATTCTGTACTGTTTCACCCTGTATAGTCTACTGTTTGTACTGTGTACGGCGCTGCGGAAATCTTGTGGCGCCTAACAAATGAATGATAATAATATTAATAATAATAATATTATGTTGTGCAGTCAGAATCGGGTCATTGCTTCTGTTAAGTTTCCTCAGGTCTAGGTTTTCCTTTTGCATAGAGTGTATTTTACCCCTCTCCGGCTCTCTAAATTTAGCGGGGGTCAGTTGGCTCTGTGTCTTAAATGGGGGAGTAAGAGGGGGGACTTTTGGCATATGCTCTGGAAGTGCCCATTGGATTCCTACTTTTGGAGAGAGGTGGGGGTTTCTATAAATCCACTGGAGGTGGGAGTGTCTGCCATTACAGCAGGACTATGTATATTTGGATCGGGCTTGGACAAGAACATCCATAAACTTATTAGACTGCTCATGAATTCTATAGTTATGCTGGCAAAGGTGGTCATCGCTAGAAAGTGGATGGCTCCAGAGGGCCCGGCTTTGAGAAATTGGATTGATATTGTTAATGACACAGTAGGCCGTGAGATATTTATGTATACCAGTAGGAACCTAGTTGATAAATATGAAAAGATCTGGTATAGATGGAGAACGTCCCCCTATGTTACAGAAGGATTGAGGGAGGTGGAGCTTTCCTCCTAATGCTGTGTTTGGGGCAGGCACCCCTCTGTTATCACTATTAATATCAATGTTTTTTGTATTTTTGTCACTATTACTGCCAATTGCCTCATTGCTGTTGTATTTTAGGCAGTTCGTACGGATTGTCTTTATTTCCTGAAGTATAATGCATTTTGATTATGTTTAAATAATCTTTCGACACTGCTTGTGCCCCTGCGTGGGCTTAGTTTGGTTATTATAGCCTAATCTTATCGGCTTTTTTTTGTTAAAGAAAATAAGAAAAAAAATGCAATAAAATAGTTTGATTTAAAAAAAATAATAATTGTGTATGTATGTATGTACCTATTGTGTGTTTAACGCAGTTGCACACAGTTTTGCCTGTGTATTTGTCTAAAATGATAATCCCCTGTCTCAAGTGCACCAGCCCCCTCACTCCCCTTACACCGCAAAATGGTATTAGGTGGGCCCGAATCATTGGCTTCCCTGGTGGCCCTTCATGTTCCAGTCAGACACTGAAGTTGCCACTTTAAGCGATCTGAAGCCGCAACTCCAAAACTCAGGTACCTGGCCACTAAACACTATAGGGCAGACATTATACCGATAAACTGCCCAGGGAATTTAATGGTGATATTTAAAATTCCAAAAGGGAGACACCTGGGGGTAAATGTATCAAGCTGAGAATTTTCCGGCGGGTTTGAAAAGTGAAGATGTTGCCTATATCAATCAATCAGATTTTAGCTATCATTTTGTAGAATGTACTACACATAAATGATAGCTAGAATCGGATTGGTTTTTCAAACCCGACGGAAAACTCTCAGCTTGATACATTTACCCCCTGGTGTGCAAAATTCTAACTAATTATTTTTCATTTTTAAAGATAACATTTTAATTAAACACCAAAAACTCATACAGGCAATCAAAATCGCATTATTTTTCTTTCATAGCCTTTTAAATTATACTTTCAGGATCAATAAAAAAAAAAAAAAAAAAAGGACATGTTAACTTCTCTGCCTCAGGTTGATGATGCTTATCGAACACAAGCATGTTTAAGTCTCAAAACATTCTTGATTGTGGCAAGATTGATAAAACCTTTGTTCCTGCAATCCCCATATTGTGACTGAAAGGAAAAACATTTCAAAGTAATATAATTTTACATACCTTTGACCTTCTATATCTCAGAAACTATGAGGCCTAGATAAGATACTACTACATATTTACGAACCCGTGTAAAATGTATCAAGTGTACCATGTTTCATGAAAATCTGAGTGAATGTTGGATGTTCACTGGAGTATATTCACTATGCAAACATTTTAACCTGCACACAGACAATCCAGTGAATTTCTATGATACATGATGAGAAACAATGCTAATAGCAAAATCCATATGGATTACACAATTTATCACACTATGCACACAAAAACAATTTAGTTCAGACTGCATATACAGTACACAAAGGAGGAGGATTTTCTGCATTTTTTCATTATAGATAATATGTAATATACAGGTCAGGTTAGTAAGACATGTATGAATATTGTAAAAGCAGATTTGTTAATCTCATACAAGAGCCAACTTTCAGGACATGGATTACATTGACAATGATCAGTCAGAGAATATTTGATGCACAAACATTATGTCTCTGACCTGTAATGATTGAAATGGTTTTAAAACTAATTTCAAGCCTTGAGATATATAGAGAACAAGAAATAAACATACAAGAATGTTTTACAAATGGACAAAAAGCAGCCATGACTGCCTACATAACAGAATATAAATAAAATGTTCATAACTTTGTGTCTGCTGATGCTATATGTGTTTTTAACCTATATGTAAAATAGCAAGATTCACCTTTGATTTAATCATCTTGGCAACATTCTCCTTTAGAGTTCCCTCCACAGACGTTAGCTTTGCAGTAATTGTGCTGCTAAGATGCCCGGTGACTGGCTCCAGACTCTTAGTGATGCCTTTAATACAAAGGACAAAAAAGATCAGCTCAACAATATTGTACACCGAATTTTATTTCAATTATGATAAATGAATAAAAATACAATACATATTGAAAATAAGTCACAATTTAAAATGAAATAAATTTTTGTGGGTTCAACCTGTTTTGCTGCCTACACAGAAACTTTAATTCACGTAAAACTGAATGTAAAGAATCCATCTTCAGAGTGACGGGAATTGCATATAGAGGTCTGGATCAAATGCAAAGCCATCAACTGACAGCAGTTTAAAAATTACTGGAAAAAGCAGCTATTAGCATCAAGAAATTGCAAACGCAAACAGTGGGTGATGGGCACGCAATGTATGCTCTCCCCCACCAAAAACAATTCATATTTTTCAGCAGTATGAAAAGACAAAATTCACTTGTTCTGTGAAAGATGGCCGCTTTTGTCCAGTGAAACAGGCTGTGGAAGCAGGATGTTTCCTGATACTTCCAAAAGACAGGTGTGCTGGCAGCATATACCATCTGCATTGGAGGTATTTTTGGAAATGCATCAATCAAAGAAGGGGCCCTGTAAGATTTTACTAATTAGGGAATGGGTAGGAAGACTGACGTTTTTGTTTAAATAAAATAAAAGCAAAATGCAGCTTCCTCTTATTAAGTTGCTCCACCTCTTTTTTACCATAAAATATAACTGACAGGATGGACTGGCTATGCCACCCTGTCTGTTGCTGCTGGGAACCGGCTGCGCTTACTTTGCCACTGTTTCCTTTCGTTATTCCAAATGCGCCCTCTTGCCGCAGTAGGAGGGGCTTACAAATGCTGTCACCACTGGACCGGCATCCAGTACCGGGTTTCTTCTGGGTAACTGATGCTGCAAGTGTACCCCGTTACTGGTGTACCTGGGCTGGTACTCTGGATCTTTTACTATGGTTTAGGGTTGCTGTGGATGGATCCCCCCGGCCTATCACACTGAACAGAGCTGCAGGGTAGCAGGCAGAGCGGTGGTACCGGAAAAGCTAAGTCCAACCTCAGAAACAGCCGGAGAACGGATTAGATTTAGGGTCTAATCTGCAGGTCACAGGAATACAGCAATACTGAAGATGGTTTCAAGCAGGTCTTTGAAGCAAGTGATATTTATTTGCTCTCACACTGGCTGAAGGTACCAGTGATCATGTCAGATGAAACAAGAAGAACATCTCAGTGTACAAGACAGTGCTTTTTATACGGATTTGGACACAGGCTATTTTTTTGAATCAGGATCCAATGTGTTTACACAAACATGGATTTACATGCATTGCAAAGCCAACAATATTAACACCTATCTATGAAATTCTAGAGATGCTGTGATGTCTTGCATCTGGTTTTCAGATGCAGAGAATCTAGGAGCCAGTCTTAATTAAAAGTTCCTGCCTTCAATTTTTGACCTTCACACATCAAAAGATCTAATTAGCATGGGGCCTCTCTTTAGACAGTCCAGAATACACATTCCCAAAGAAAGGTATAAAACCCAAACAAGCCACTTCCCCACATCACAACACACAAAAAATTAGAATTTTATACTTATGTAAAATTTGTTTCTCTTAGTCCATTGGGGGACATCGGGGTATAGTGTAGGGACAGAGCAAACTGGCACTTCAAACTACTGTTTAACTAAGCCCTAGCTCCTCCCCCTTTATACCCTACCTCCTGTCTCAGCCTCAGTTTATGTTTAACCAAGCCCACACAAAGCGGAGATCGAGAGAAAAAAAGGAGAGAATAAACTTAACAAAACAACATTCTCTTAACAACAACAAAAAATGTCAAACAGTAGGAGAATGGGGGACACCGGGTGCCCATCCTATGGACTAAGAGAAACAGATTTTACATAAGTCTAAAAATCCAATTTTCTCTGTCTTTCTTTGGGGGACACCGGGGACATCCCAAAGCTGCCTCATTGGAGGGAACGCTCAGAAGAAGCGGCACAAAGCACCTTTCTTCCAAAGCTTGCATCCTTGGATGCAAACACATTAAACTTGTAAAACTTAGTGAATGTGTGTACACACGGCCACGTGGCCACTTTACACAGCTGTTCACCGTAGGCACCATGGAGGGCTGCCCAGGAAGCACTTCCAGACCTTGTAGAGTGCGCCCGGAGATTATCTGGGACAGGTTCCCCAGCCCCACTATAAGCACTATTGTGAGCATCATAGAGAATCAAAAGATCCTCAGTTCTGCGCAGCTTCTGAGACATTTTCACATAAATGCGCAAGTCTCGGACAACATTGAGATAACGAACAGAATTATCCTTATCTGAAGACGAGGAATCAGTCAGGGCAGGAATGACAATGTCCAGATTTAGATGACATTTAGACACAACCTTAGGAAGGAAAGAGGGCTTGGTTCAAAGAACTGCCCTGTCTTTATGAAAAACCAGAAGAGGAGACTTGCAAGATAAAGCAGTAAGCTTTGAAACTCTGTGTGCCGTAGAAATGGCCAAAAGGAAACCCGTTTTCCAGGTTAGAAATTTGAATTCCACTCTATTCAAAGGTTCAAAAGGTGGATGCTGTAAAGCATTCGACACCAAAATCAAATCCCATGGAGGTACCGGAGGAATATATGGAGGTTGTACATGGAGAATGCCCTGAATGAAAGTTTGCACATCAGGTATGACAGCAAGTTCTCTATGAAAGAGCCGACACATGACCTTTTTAAAGAACTAAGACGCAAACCTGCAACCAATTCGTCCTGCAAGAACCTAAGTAACCTGGCCAAACGAAAAGAAGAAGTAGGATATCCCTTCTTTTCACACTGGTCAATATATGTTTTCCAGACTCTATAATAGATTTTTTCAGAGGCTGGTTTCTGAGCACGAAGCATGGTTTGCACCACACGTTCGGAAAAACCTTTAGCTCTTAGGATCATGGCTTCAACAGCCACACCGTTAAAGCCAGATGTTGTAAATCTAGATGACAAAAGGGACCTTGAGTTAATAGGTAACTGCCACGTCAGAGCTCCTGCCATGGAGAGCACGTCGGTGTACCAGGCCCTCCGCGGCCAATCCGGCGCTACTAGAAGAACTGGAACACCCTCTCTCTTTACCTTTTTTAACACCATTGGGAGCATGGCTACCGGTGGAAAAAGGTACACTAAGTGGTTCAACAGAGATGACATCATGTTGACATCCGGCTGACCCCACCGTTCCACCAACTGACGAAACACCTCTGGATGGAGGGACCATTCGCCCGGATGCAGAGTCTGCCTTCTTAGAAAGTCTGCTTGCCAATTCTCTATTCCGAGAATAAAGATTGCCATGAGCTCTGGAAGGTGAACCTCGGCCCACTGAAATATCTTATGTGTTTCCCGCATGGCCAAGGGACTCTTGGTACCACCCGGATTATTGAGGAATGCCACTGCTGTGGCATTGTCTGACTGAATCTTCACTGACCTTATCTGCAGCAAGTGTTGTGCGGTCATAAGAGCATGAAACACTGCTCGCAGTTCCAAGACATTGATTAGAAGCATGGATTCGTTCTAAGTCCAAATTGAGAATTTGCATCCCCTGGCGAGATTCTGTTTGTGTAACAAACAAAGAAGCGACTGACGCGTCGGCGGAGACAAGCGGAATACCTGGCCCAAGGAATAAGGAAAAAATGGGGGGAAACAGAGAAGGGGAGAGGAATGACCTAACACTGTCGCACAAGTGACGGAGAGTGGAATCCCTGATCTAGCTATATTAGGTTCACTTGTTAGTTAATAGTGGGGTGCCACCTATACAATAGCTATTGATAATTAGCAAAAAAGAAGGACAAGATTAGGTGCACTCACTCTCAGATCTATCTACAGGAAAAATTGGAACCATTTAAAACGTAACTTTTATTGACTGATAGTTCAGTGAAATATAAAATAATCAATGGATTGTGTGAATCTTAAAACAATGTGTGCTGTTAAAATTCGCTGGATGCGCCTAGAGCACAGATTTATTTTATTTTTAAGGTAAATAGAACCAGTATGCTATGTACCAGGATAGAATAAATTGATCTATAATATGGTTTCCAAACTACCTCTGGTAAAGGATTAAGATAAATTTAATATCCCCCGATACCCTGCAGATGAATAAGCAAGTTTATGTCTATGGATTATACCGTTCTTAAAACTAATAGTGTCTTGCTAACTGCCTAGCATAAGCTCCATCTAGCTTGGGATCTACTCGGAGCTGTATGGTATAATTGGCATTCATCAATAAATTCTGGCTAATCCAGCGAAACGCCGCCGCACATTTCACTGTGTAGGCTTAATCGTGGCTAGTAGAGGACTGAACTGACAGTTCTTAAATACTGTCAGTCTGAGACGACGATAATTAGCATGTGAGGTGTTCCTCCAATTACACGAAGGTAAATTGATTGGCAGATTGTATCGTCAATCCGTGTTCTTTAACTCAGACAAGTATCGTCTAGGGTATATAGCCAATCACATTCTATTACGTATTATGTAAGGACATTTGGACCAATCGGAGAGCATTCAGACCCTCAATGCTTTGTGAGACTTCCTATTCGTGCATGGTAGTCATAGCAACCATTATGTAAGCAGACGGATTGCGGTTATATTATGATTTCATTTTCTAGTTGGCAAAAGATCATGTTTGATTCTTATTTAGGCCAGCAATTATATACTCCGTATCCTTCCATATTTAGTTAAATGACATTTTAATGTTGCATATGTAGATCGATTCATACATTGGTCATGTTATTATATATCCAAGCATATTACTGGGTAAGTATGGTCATACAGAAAAGTTCATAAGCAACTGCCATCATGAATGCTTTGAAAGAAAAAAGAGAAAAGGAGCCAAGATATAGACATTCCTCATTATTGAAATTAATAGGCTTTATCAGGACATTTAAAAAAAAAAAAAAAAAAAGCATTCAGGCCTTCAATCCTTTGTGGAGCTTTCCATTTGTATGGTAGTCACAGCAACCGTTATCCATGTTATTATACACATGCACCTTTAATAGGCAAGTATGGTTGTATCAGAGAATTCATACGCAGCTACCATCATAAATACCTTAAGAGGGAGAATAGGGTTAAAATTAAAATTTGTGGCTTGATGTCACGGAAATGGCGATCTGAATAAGATTTAACATGGGCAAAAATAATCTAATTATTTTCCATTGATCAATATCAAAAAATTGAAAAAATGTGTCATCAGTACAAGATAATATCTTAAGACTTAAAAATAGCCAAACAAATTCTGAGGACTGGTGACGATAATTATAATATAAAAGTGGATCAATTAATAATAAGCTAGTGTTCTAACAATAAGTGACCAAATAATAAGAGGAGAACGAACGCCATAATAAATAATATTAAGGACACTAGGAGTTACCAGAGTGTCAAAGTGAAAAGAACCATCAAAAGAGTGTGGACAAAAAACTGGGGGGGGGGGGGGAAGAAAAGGTGATTTAAGGCATATATCAAAGTAACAGTGATTATAAAGTAGCCATAATTAAAAAATCTAAACTTATTACTTTATTAAATTATGAAAACATGAAATATAATAATAGTGATAAGTAGCCCTCATGTGATCTCCAGTCTGATGTTGTATTAAATACCATTTTTATTATTGAGTGGTTATTATAATTCTGAGCAAGAATTCATAGAAAGATTGTGTAGTTATTGTTGTCATTTAATCCCTTGGGATATATCGTGCCCATGAGATAGATCATCTTTGCTTCTTGTCTAAGCAGTGTTTGTTTGGTATCACCTCCTTTTATGCTGAGGTTAATTTTCTCCATATCAAATGCTGTTAAGAATTTGGGATCGCCATTGTGTACCTTGGAAAAATGGTGTGCTACTGATGTTAGAGTTTTAATTTTTCTGATATCTTGTTTTACATTTCAGATATTACCGATGTGTTCCAGTAGATGTTGTTTCAAGGGTCTGCTGGTCATGCAGATATATATTAACTCACAGGGGCAAGATAAACAGTATACAACGCCTTGCGAATTACAGTTGATGAAAGTCATGTGGTGATTGTCGAATTTGTCCACAAATTGTTTAGTTTTTATCGTATACTTACAGGCTTTACATTTTCCACAAGGATAAAATCCTGTTAGAGTTGTTCTAATTATTGGATGTTTGGATTTATCCTGGAAATGGCTATGTACGAATAAATCATGTAGATTTTTTGACCTTCACCAAGTTGTAAATATCCGATCACCTATTATTTCCTCAAGGTCAGGATCTAATTTCAGAATGTGGCTATGATTTTGTAAAATAGTCTGAATTTCCTGCCATTGGTTATTGAAGGTGCTAATAAATCTGATGGTGGTATCCTCAGATTTTGGTCATTGTTGTGGAAATATCAAGAATCCCTTGACTGGTGTCTTTTTTCAACCTCATCAACTATGATTTCTGGTTTCTCTATATGCCTTTTTAATCAAATTATGGCTGTATTCTCTTCTTAATAATCTTTTACGAAGTTCATTAGCTCTTTTATCGAAAATAGCTAAATAACCACAGTTTCTTCTTGTGTGGAGAAATTCGCTTTTTGGAATATTTCTGATTGTGCATGGAAAGTGGGAACTAGAAGCATGAAGAATGCTATTGGTCGCAGTCTTTTTTCTGTAAATATCAGTAGATAATTATTTTTGGCCTGTCACAAAGATTGTTAAGTCTAGAAATGTAACTTTTCCGGATCAATATCATAAGTTTGAGATTCAATTGGCTTTTATTCAGATGATTTATAAATTCTACCAAGATTTCCCTGTCACCTTCCCAGATGAAAAATATATCATCGATAAAGCGTAGCCATATTACAATATGCTGGGTGTAATTCTCATTTTCTCCAGTGAACACAAACTCACTCTCCCACCACCCCATATAGAGAGTGGCATAGGTTGGGGCACACGTTGTCCTCATAGCTGTGCCCCTAACCTTTAAGAAGAATTTATCATCAAATGTGAAAAAATTCCTTGTTAGAACGAATTCTAACAATCATAGTACAAATTTATTGTGATTGCTCCTTACCTTAGTTTCTAGGAAATGTTTAGCAGCCATGAGGCCTTTATTGTTTTCAATGCTCGTGTATAAGGCCTCAACATCGCATGTACATAGCCAGGTATTATCATGTAGGGTTATGTTCTGTATTTTAGTAAGTACATCTGACGTATCGCGTACATAGGAGGGCAGAGAAGATACAAATTCTCTCAGGTGGGTATCCACATAGATACTCGCTTTTTCCGTGAGATTGTCTTGACCTGAGACTATAGGTCGGCCTGGAGGTTTTTTATCGTTTTTATGAATCTTGGGAAGTATGTAAAACGTGGCTACTTTTGGATTATCAACCCACAGGAAGTCACAATTGATTTTATTTATGATACCTTCTTCATAGGCCTCTTTAATCAAATTTTGATATATTGATAGAAAGGATACTGTAGGGTTTGAAGGTAATTTCAGATAGCATTTTGTATCATTCAGTTATCTATAGACTTCTGCTGCATAATCTTTTATTGGCCCGAGGACCACATTTCCTCCATTGTCGGAGGGCTTGATTATTATGTCAGTCCATTTACTAATCTCCATTATTGCCTGTCTTTCTTCCCTTGTGACATTATGAGTATGTCTCGAATATTTCATCAGCCTATTTAACTCTTTAGAGACAAGATCAATGCAGATTTGGATTTCAGGACATATTGATGAGGTAGGAGTAAATGTTGATTTCTTTTTTAGCCGTGGATTAGTCTCAAGATCAATTCTTTGATCTTCCGATTCATCTTGTAATTCTTCAAGAAGTTCTAGCATTTGTTGATCTTGTGTATCATGGACATCTAGTTGCGTCAATCCTATAGTAATATTTGTATCTTGGTTAGTCTCTTGTCTTGTTCTAAAGATCTTTTTCAGTAATAATTTCCTCCCAAACAGGTGTAAATCTTTTTCAATAACAAACCGATTCATATTTATTGAAGGGGAAAATAATAAACAGAAATATCTATTCTTTCTAGAAGTCTGTGTCATTACTTTGGTGGATAAATTTATAACCCTCAGGGCATTATCTTGTTCCTCTAATAACGGCGTTTCCTGTGTTGGGCTTGAGCGGACATATCCCAGTCCCTTCTCTCTCTTTTTCTTATGTTTCGGCCCCCCCATGTTTAGTTTTCTTGTATCCCTGTCTGATTCGAGTGATCTCAAATTCCCTCCTAAAAAATGCCTTCTTGAAGATATTGAATTTGGTCGTTCATTTGAGCTATCATATGTTTCCCCGTCAGATGTCTCTACTTCAGATGTAGTATACCCTGACTGATAAGTATGAGTTTTAGTTCTTCCTTTCCACGGATTCCATTTGAAAACAATATTGTGCTCAAAATCATATTTATCTCATGCAAATTTCTGTATCTTTAATGACTTGTTTAATTTCTTGAATCTTTCTCTTATATTTAACGTAGGTTTTCTGGAATTTTTTCAGATTCTCAAACTCCCTAAGTTTATCTCCCAATCTTTCGACAGTGTATTGTTCCAATCTGATTTGATCATGTTTGGTCAAAATCTTTATCAGATCTTGTGAGCTCTTTTAATAGGGTCTGTTCCCACTCTTTTCTCAATGTATCATTAGCAAGCTCATAGGCAGGAAATAATTTCGGTCCGAGTTCCCTTGGGACCAATTTTGTTTCAAATAATTGTCAAAAGTAATTTTGTTCCAAAAGGTCTTAGTTTCTTTTATCAAGAGATGTTTTAACTCAAATAGATTCTCTGGCCACTGTTAGCTTTCCGTTTCTCTTAATTGGGATTCACTAAATAAATACTCCACATTCGTCCCCCATTTATCTTGTCTTAAACTCAGATCCTCTATGATATTCAAAGAAGTCATCTTTAAGAAAACTGAAAATAAAAAGATTGTTCCAGTCTCTTATTCTCCAAATGTAATATAAAAATATTTCAAAATATTTTTTTATAAATAAATACCACTGTGCTGACAAAGAGAATTGAATTAAATCAACTATGATATAATTTGACTAAAGGAATAAGGAAAAAAGGGGGGGGGGAAACACAGAAGAGGGGAGAGGGATGACCTATATCTGTCGCACAAGTGACGGAGAGTGGATTTAGCTATATTAGGTTCACTTATTATTGTATAGGTGGCACACTGCTATTAACTAGGTATTGATAATTAGCAAAAAAGAAGGACAAGATTAGGTGCACTCACTCTCAGATCTATCTACAGGAAAAATTGGAACCATTTAAAACGTAACTTTTATTGACTGATAGTTCAGTGAAATATAAAATAATCAATGGATTGTGTGAATCCATCGGTGGTAGACTGAAACCACCGATCTCTGAACAAGAGAAGACAGGCTCCTACCACTGGCGACAGCGACAAATGGCAAATGTGAGGACACTGGGTTTAGCGTAACCTTCTGGGCCGCACAGCCTATCCAAGGTTCAACATCACCCAGGCAAATATCCGAAATAACACAAATAAGTTTATTTAACAAAATGGTGGCACAAAACAGCAATAAACAGCTCTAAATAATAACGTGAAACACATAACACTACAGTCTGGCATAGACAAGATACAAGGTATAATAAAACCACCTCACCAGTATCCTTGTAACTGTCAGGGACTGCTGCCTCTCTCCTTTATATATATATATATATATATATATATATATATATATATATATATGTTTATATATATGTATAATCTATAATATAAAAGCCTAGTGGTGTGTGTTAGTCTGTCTGTGTGTGTGTGGAAAAAATAAAACCAAGCTGCAGCGCCACCTGCTGGGCGGAGTTATACACTGACCTACTAAATTCTTAGTGTGTGTGGAAAAAAAAATTCAGAAAGGGCTGAAATTTGGTATACTAAGATGTTTTTAATTTGTTAATTTAATTTGTTAAATTGTTAAAAGTGTTTATAAAGATTAAAAAAAATATATATATATTTCTTGAAGGAGAAGTGACAGTTGGGAGTGGTTGGTGGTTGCCAGAGCGAGAGGAGTGTGATACTCAGGACCGCTGAGAGAGATCCCTGTGTCTGGATAGACATCTGGATAGATGTGGCGATGAAAATGTAGGATGAAGTGATGGAGAAGAATGATGAGGTGGTGACATGTGGACAAAACCACGTTAAAAAAGGGCGCTTACGTCGGGAAGTAACGCTCTTCCCCTGAGGAGGCCTGGGCTATGGCCCAAATGCATGACTAGAACCTTTTTAACACCTTAAGTAGCTCGATTTGACTAGAATGCATGAGTATCATGCACGGGTTAACTTGTCTAATATATAAAAGTAAAAGCCGTGTGTTAGTGTGTGTGTGTAAAAAACTATTTTCTCAGAAAGGACTCATCCAATTGACCTGAAATTTGGTATACTGACATTATTTGACAAAAAAATTAGAATAGTGAAGTCAGTTAACTTCCATCATCCCCCCTTACCCCGTGGGAGGGGTAGTAAAGGCTAAATTTACAAGTTGAGGGGTCAAACTCATTTTCGCGAGGTAATTTTACCTCATGAACACACATTAAAAAGGGCGCTTGCATCGGGAAATAACGCTCTTCCCCTGAGGAGGCCTGGGCTAGGCCCAAATGCATGACAAGAACCTTTTTAACACCTTAAGTAGCTTGATTTGACTAGAATGCATGAGTATCATGCACAGGTTAACATATATATATATATATATATATATATATATATATATATATATATATATATATATATATATATATATACACACACACACACACACACACATACATATATATATATATATACATACATATATATATATATATATATATATATATATATATATATATATATATATATATATATATATATATATATCCATATAAATGCCTAGTGGCGTGTGAAAAAAAAAAACCAAGCTGCAGCGCCACCTGCTGGGCAGAGTTATACACTGACCTATATATTTCTTGAAGGAGAAGTGACAGTTGGGAGTGGTTGGTGGTTGCCGCGGGTGACAGTGGGGAGTTTTTAACACCTTAAGTAGCTTGATGAAGGATGTGGCGATGAAGATGAAGGATGAGGTGATGGAGAAAAATTATGAGGTGGTGACATGTGGACAAAACCACGTTAAAAAAGGGCGCTTGCGTCGGGAAGTAACGCTCTTCCCCTGAGGAGGCCTGGGCTAGGCCCAAATGCATGACAAGAACCTTTTTAACACCTTAAGTAGCTTGATTTGACTAGAATGCATGAGTATCATGCACGGGTTAACTTTTATATATATATATATATATATATATATATACACACACACACACACACACACACACCTACACACACACATACACATCTACAAACACATACATATACACACACACACATATATATATATATATACACACATACCGTACATTTTTTTTTAAACGTGAGACTTAAGCATACTTAAAAGGGAAAAAGTCTAAATTAAAGAAACATTACAGGGAAAACTGAAAGTTCAGTTCAACATGTCTCTCATACAATAATAATTATGTGTGATTTCAATGCTTTAACATTTAGGTCTACTACATTTTTTTTTATAATGGGTGTTCCATGTAATAAGTTAAAAAATATTCTACATTGACTTACACTGAGGAACAGTCTTTTTAATCTCTTCTCGTATTGTTTTATCAAGCCTGTTGAAGAGTGACCCAGAAAGCGAATGCGAGAGCTGCTGTGAAAGGTATTCCTGCATCCCTGTATTTCTCTGCTGCCCATCACTTAGGATCCGGTCCAATCTCCTTTCTGTGATAGAATAGGTTAAGGGTTGTTTTTCAAGACATTCTGAAAAATAAATCCAAATGCGATTTGCATTTCAGAAACAAAATTAACTGAGATCAAGCTTGCAATTTCCAGCGATTTTGAGTGTGTTATACTGCATAAAGGGCTAAATAAAACTCCCCTGTAAAAAAAAATGTGCCCACTATATTAATGTATTACATAGATATTTTCTGATGAGTATGAGGGCTGTTTAATATAGTAGAAAGTCCCCATCTAATACATTCGTAAAACCAAAGAAAGGTGGTTGTAAACATCATAGAACACTTACATTGTACTGTATTCACCTGTGGACTTGTGCTTGTACCTGATATCAAAACACCAAGCTCTAATATTCTTACATTTTAAACTAAGATGTACGTTATTTCGTATAACACCCACATAGTAGTTTCTTGAGAAAGAAAATAGTTATATTTATATTAAAAAATTAATAATTATGATGTAGCATATCAATTTAATATTTTTTTTAATCTGGTTTAAATTGGTGAAAGAAAAGGTGTTAAAGAAGTGTGATGTGTAAAACATTTGTCAGTTTACATGAACCCGAGAGGAGGCGCTAATAGTTGTTAGGATATAGAGAGTGGTGTCTTCCCTGATTAAAAATTTATGAGTGAAGATGAACAAGCACACGGCAGAATACCCACTGTATGCACACAGCAGAATACCCACTGTATGCACACGGCAGAATACCCACTGTATGAACACATGTGAAACACATTTAAAGTTGGTTCTTAGGCATGTGAGAGAGCAACAAATATATAGTTGTGACACCACTAAGTCAACAAAGATTTTAAAAAAACTGTCATAGTGCTTATAGTAGTATTGATGAGACTTGTGACAACACAACCATATAATAATACAATGAAAGCTACAGGTACTTGATAAACTGAACTCATGAAAAAGCATATTTAGGCCACATTTGCACTAGCTGCTAAGTCATTAACAAGACACCCGCTCATTAAAAGATACGTTCCTGTTCCTGCTGAGTATCAATCACACGCTCCACATGGCCCATGATGGAGCTTTGAGCTGCATCCAAATGATCAGTTAGTCTTTGCATGAGCTCCAACTGGTTTTGCCGAAGCTCTGAAAGCTCCTTTTGTTGACTGTACAGGAGAGCCATCAATTCCCCATGCTGCTCAAAACTTGCCTGTATAGATTAAACAGAACACCTTAAAAATGTCTTATGGTTTAAAATGTAACTTTAAAATACAATTTTTTTTTTCAGATTCAAATATAAATGTCCTATAACGTTCAGTACTGAATTAATTCAGAAAAGTCAGTGATGGGCAAAAGGCAGTCGTAAGGCAACACACAGCACTCTGAGCCGTCACCCGAGGCCCTTGCTTTATTGTCATTTTTGTTTGTTATAGCTAGTTCAACTTGTTTAAATTGAATGGTATCTCTTTCTTTGAGTTAATG
>NC_134411.1:60529870-60652370 GCF_038048845.1 Mixophyes fleayi | reverse complement strand
CATTGGGGACATACCAAAACAGCCTCTATAGGAGGGAATGCTCTGGAGCGACTGCACGTAATACTTTCCTGCCAAAGCTCGCATCAGAAGATGCGAAAGCCTGCAATCTGTAAAACTTTACAAAAAGTATGAACAGACGTCCAAGTGGCCGCTTTGCACAGTTGTTCAGCCGAAGCCCCATGGAGCGCCGCTCAGGATGCACCAACAGCCCTGGTCGAGTGAGCACTAAGCGTCTGAGGAACTGGCCGAGAAGCTCGGACATAAGCCAGACTAATAGTGGAAGTGATCCACCGAGCAATAGACTGTTTAGACGCCGGCCAACCATGCTTCTTGGCGTTGTATAAAACAAACAGATCCTTTGTTTTACGAATTGAGGCTGTGCGGTCCACATAGCACCGGAGAGCCCTACCCACATCCAGCAGATTAAGATCGTAATCAACAGAGTCAGTTGAAGACGACAAATCCGGACGAGATGCCGGAACCACAATCTCCTGGTTGAGATGGAACCTAGACACTACCTTTGGAACAAAGGAAGGTTTAGTCCGTAACACCGCTCTATCTTCATGAAACACCAGAAATGGAGAGCCACAACAGAGCGCTGCCAATTCTGACACTCTCCTAGCTGCGGATATAGCTAGAAGAAAAACCGTCTTCCAAGACAGATGGTGCAATTCTGCTGTCTGAAGGGGTTTGAATGGAGAAAGACAAAGAGCCCTCAACACTAAATTCAAGTCCCAAGGTTCTACCGGATGAGAAAATGGGGGTTGAATATGAAGGACCCCTTGTAAAAAGGTCCGAACCTCACTCAGAGGCGCCAATTTTCGCTATAAATAAATTGACAGCGCAGACACCTGAACTTTAAGGGAACTCAGTCTGAGTCCCTTATCCAGGCCCTCCTGCAAAAAAGCCAACAGTCTAGACAGGCTAAACCTGGAAGTATGGAAACCCTTGGATTCACACCAGAGGATATAAATCTTCCAGACCCTATGATAAATAGCCGCAGAAGATGACTTTCTTGCCCTAATCATGGTGGCAATAACCCGTGACGAAAAACTCTTAGCCTTAAAAACTAAGGATTCAGTAGCCACGCCGTCAAAGCCAGCCAATCTAATTCGAGGTGGTGAAGAGGGCCCTGAACTAGCAGGTCTGCGCGCATGGGCAGACAAAACGGCTGCTCTGCTGACATTCCTAGGATGTCTGAGAACCACGCCCTGCGAGGCCAATGAGGTGCTACCAAGATTGCCTGAACGCGTTCTCTTTTCAGCTTTTTCAGAACGCGAGACAGCATCGGAAAAGGTGGGAACAGATACAACAGCCTGAAGTGCCACGGAATCGCCATGGCGTCTACTGCGTATGCTCGAGGGTCCCGGGAATTTGCACAATACCGAGGGACCTGACAATTCAGTCTGGAAGCCATGAGGTCTATTTCTGGTAGACCCCATCTCTGGACTAGAAGAGCGAATTCCTCTTTGCACAGGGACCACTCCCCCGGATGAACCTTCTCCCTGCTGAGATAATCGGCTTCCCAGTTGTCCACTCCTGGGATATATACCGCCGAGATCTGGGGGACATGATATCCTGCCCAGATTAGAATCCTGCCAGCCTCTTGCATGACTGCCTTGCTGCGAGTTCCTCCTTGATGATTCAAGTAAGCCACGGCCGTGGCATTGTCTGACTGTATCTGCAGGTGTTTTCCTTTCAGAAACCCCTAAGCTTTTAACAGAGTCTTGTGAACCGCTCTCAGCTCCAATACGTTTATGGGAAGAGCTGACTCTTGGGGAGACCAGAGTCCCTGAAACCTTAACGGTCCTGTGACTCCTCCCCAACCCGAAAGACTTGCGTCAGTGGTAACTAAGGTCCAGGGGCCTGATTTGAGGGTCTGACCTTTGCTTAAATTGCTCGTGGAGAGCCACCATGTTAATGACAGTCGAGTTAAAGGAGACAGGCGGATGAAATGCCTGTCCAACTATTCATGTAACCCCGACCATTTCCGGAGAATCTCTAACTGAAGAGACCGGGAATGAAATTGGGCAAACGGAACTGCCTCGTACACCGACACCATGGTCCCTAAAAGTTTCATGCAGGAGAGCATGGACACTCGAGGGCGATCCAATAATACTCTGGTTCTCCGCTGGAGGGCGATGATCTTTTCCTGAGGAAGGAACACCCTCTGAACCATTGTGTCGAACACCAATCCCAGAAAGCGCATGCGCTGAGCTGGGATGAGAGACGATTTTGGCACATTCAGAATCCACTCATGGTCCTCCAAGAACTCCATTGTGGTCTGAACCTGGCGAGATAAAATCTCTGCAGACCTCGCGTTTAAGAGAAGGTCATCTAGATATGGAATTATCGTGACTCCCCTTCGTCTCAGGGCACTTGCCATAACGGCCATGATTTTTGTGAACACTCGAGGAGCGGAGGCCAGACCAAACGGGAGGGCTCTGAATTGAAAATGATTGGAACTCACCGCAAACCTCAGGAACCGATGATGCTGTTCCCAGATGGGAACGTGTAAATAAGCATCTTTTATATCGATGGAAGCTAGAAACTCTCCCTCTTCCATCCCTGCAATGACTGTCCGTAGAGACTCCATTCTGAATCTCTGGACTAACACTTGCTTGTTTAAGGAACGGAGATTCAGTATATTGCAAAATGTTCCGTCCGGCTTCGGAACCAAAAAGAGATTGGAGTAGAACCCCTGACCCCTTTCTGGCCCCGGCACCGGAACCACCACTCCCCCACCCTGAAGCTTTGTCACTGCTTCCAGCAGGGCCTGACTTCTGAGGGGACAAGCGGGCACCGGTGAGGAAAGGAACCTTGTTGGTGGGAACTGGATTAAGTCTATAACATAACCCCTCGACACCACTCCTCGAATCCAAGCGTCCGACGTGACTGACCACCACTGGCGCTTGAAGAGAAGAAGCCATGCCCCCACCACGGGTACCCGCGTGGGGGCCAAGGAGTCATGCTGCAGGTTTTTCACTGGGACGCGACGTACCCCGTCTGGGAGCGCCCCTACCTCTGCCGCCACCTCCTCTGGAAACAGCCGGCTGACCCATTGGTGGGCCGCCACGGCCCTGAGAGAAGGAGCGAAAGGACCGAAACCGAGCTTGACGCGGTTTACGAGAGCCCATGGGAAGAATATTACTCTTACCTCCTGTGGCTACCTCAATCACTTTCTCAAGCTCCGGCCCAAACATAGTGACTCCATCAAAAGGCAGGATTTCTAAGGACCTTTTTGACTCAGCATCCATAGTCCACGAACGTAACCATAGGGAACGTCGTGACGCCATAATAAGGCCGCCAATTCTGGCATTGACTGCTACTGCGTCAATGGATGCCTGTCCCATATAATCCGTCGTCTCCTGAATGTGCTCAGCGAGAACCAGGTGATCAGGTAGCGGAGCATTACTCTGGATGGCCGAGATCAACTGCTCTGCCCATATCTGCACCGCCTTATTTGCCCATGCAATTGCCATAGTGGGCCTAAACAAGCTACCGTTAGCCACAGAAGCGGACCGGAGAGCATTGTCACACTTTTTGTCAGTGGGATCTTTGAGAGATACTCTCTCCTGGGTAGGAATGGCAGAGGAAGTGGACAATCTGATAATTGGTCTGTCCACCTTAGGTGACGCCTCCCATTTAATACAATCCTCTGCTGAAAGCGGGTAAAAATTCTTAAATCTACCCGGCGTAATGAACTGTTTGCCTGGATTTAAGCAAGCGTCCGTCACAATCTGCACCATCTCTGATGACGGTGGAAAAGACATAACCTGAGATTTAGTCCTTTTGAAAATGGAGAAACCTGAGGGAGCCGAGGGTGTAGGGTCAGCAAAACCAAGGCTATGCCTAATACCTAACACCAGACTTTCAATATTACCCACCGAAGTGGGCATAATACTCAGTGAGTCTTCCTCCTGAGTATCCAAGACTACATCCCCATCCTCATCTGATGGGATATCTGAGCCTGGGCTACGACCATGGTTAACATCCAGTGAAGCCCTTTTGGCTCTGTGGGAGACCGCAAGTAGGCGATCATCACTATGAGTTAGAGAAATCTGTGAGGATGTGCCTGCAATTTCTGTCTGGTCACTCCCCCCTGCTACATGTGTGGAGCGCTGCCCTGCAGAGAGAGATACCTGACAGTCTGTAACAACATTCTGACGTATCTCTGCAGCCTGTAACATCACCGTAGTAAACTTCTCCATGGTTGCAGCAAAGTATTTAACCCAAGGCGGCTCTACCATGGCTACCGGTGTCTGAGCTGGGGCGGGACGCTCCTGAGATCCGGCCTCACAAGCAGCGCAAAGGGCACCTTTGTCATGCTGTCCTTTTGAAAGTTTTACTTTACACATGGCACAAGTAAAATACAATGCAGACCCTCCAGAGGATCCCCTGTCAGAGGACTCCTGGTTAGACATTACTGGTTAAATACAGTCTAAACTGATTATGACTAGACAGATAAATGATTATTGTCTAAACAGTTAATGTCAGAATACAGCAATACACAATTTGTAGCCAGATCTATATACCCGGGTACAAATCAGCCCCAAAGTAACTTTTAACCTCTCCCGCTAGGCAGAACAATCAACCATGAATGTTTAAAATGTTTTTGTACACAAAAACACAGGATTTAACGATACCAGTCACAGAAGAGGTAAATGAGAGGAGAGAAGCGACATGCAGCTGCTAGGTATGAGCTTAAGATGGCGACTCCGCTGTGCAGGATCCTGAGAAGTGCGGGAAACGAAGGTCCTCCTCCAGCTCCGCCCTCGTCAAAAATATGTCTGCTCCTCTCTAAGTTACCAAACAGCTCATCTATAATATGGCTGTCGGTAACCTCTCCACAACACGCTTGTTACAGTGCCCAGGAGCGTGTGTGATGTCTGCCCTCCTCATGTAGCGCCGTTATCTATCATAGAGGGAGCGCTAACAGACCCCCGCTGCTCGTTGTCAGGGGAGGTGGGGGTATGGAGGAGGGGGCTTACTGGCTAGTCTGTCGGCGGGGAGATGGATCCTGGATCTCCCCCGCGCGACCTATCTCTGTGGCCCGCTGAAGAGGACTACCTCCGTGGGCACCTAAAGCCCTAATGGCACTATCAATCATCTAAAAGCTCGCTTCTAGGATCGATCCCCGCGAATCACCACTGAGAAAAAATAAAATAAAAACGTGACAAACTGTCACTAAAGTATAGGCAGGAGCCTATACCAAACTGGCCTAACTCCTAAGGCACTAAAAAAAACCTGAGGTATCGAGGAGAGGAGGGGCACAGCAGAGGAGGGGAGTAAAAATCATAGAGTTTTTAGTGCCTAAACTCCCAATCCCACTACTATACCCCAATGTCTGGCAGTGTCCCCCAGTGGTAGGAGAGAGAAAGGGAGAACCCGGGACAGCCTAGCAATTCAAGAGCACTAGGCAGTCCCCTGACGTCTGATCACTCCTCCATCACAACATGACCAGGCCCCACCCTGATGCAGAATTCACAAATGTTGGCAGGTATGCTCATTCACGGTCATTGTCGCACAATGAATGGGGGAATGACTAGGAATGTAGTAATGTCCCCACAAAACCCACAGTACTCGGCACCAGGCCTGCAATGGTTGAAGCAGAGAAATAAAAAAGAGGATTTATACTTACGATAAATCGGTTTCTCTGATTCCATCTGGGGGACACTGCTAACCATGGGGTTGAGTAGGGTAGGGAGGAGTCTGGCACCTAAACAGTTAATTATTTTGCTGCTGACAGACCATCCCCCCGCCAACTCCCAACAGAACTCAGTTTGATTAAAAAAGCCCCAAGAAGATAGGCCAATCAACCAAGATACACAGAAGAAAGCAAAAGGGAGGGAACGCAGTGTCCCCCAGATGGAATCAGAGAAACCGATTTATCGTAAGTATAAATCCTCTTTTCTCTTTCATCCATCTGGGGGACACTGCTAACCATGGGGACTTACTAAAGCAGCCCCTCTGATGGGTGGGACCGCTCTGATAGCCCAGCACGTAGAGCACTACGGCCAAATGAGGTGCCCTCAGATGCAAAAACATTAAATCGGTAGAATTTTGTTAAAGTATGGACCGAGGACCAGGTGGCTGCTCTGCATAACTGATCCGCTGAGGCCCCATTCCACGCTGCCCAAGACGCCCTAACCGAACGGGTAGAATGGGCAACAATACGCTTCGGCACAGGACGGTTAGTACGGACATAAGCCTCCTTAATTGTCAGATGTAGAGGGCTTACCATCTAGCAATTGATTGCTTAGATGCTGGCCAGCCTAGTCTAGAAATATCAAATAAAACAAATAGAGAATCTGTCTTACGCATCTTTGCAGTTCTCTTAACGTAAATCCGTAAAGCCCTAACCACATCCAAATATTTCCTTCCCCCTGTTCCAGAAGCCTGAGGCTCCTCTCTGAACACCGGAACTACTATTTCCTGATTTACATGGAAACCAGACACCACCTTAGGAAGAAAGGATGGAATAGTCCTTAAAACTGCTCTATCCTCATGAAAGACCAAATAAGGTTCCCGACAAGATAAAGCCCCCAGCTCAGAGACCCTCCGAGCAAGAAGACTGCTTTCCAAGTTAAGAACCACAATTCCACTGAGTGTAACGGTTCAAATGGAGCCTTCTGCAGCATATTAAGGACCAAATTAAGGTCCCAAGGCGCCGTTGGATGAACATAAGGCGGCTGGATGTTAAAGACCCCCTGCAAGAAAGTCTTAACATCCGGTATCTTCGCCAACAGTCTGTGAAAATACACTGACAGTGCTGACAACTGAACCCTTTAGTGTTCCCAAACGGGGATCTGCATCCAAGCCACCCTGTAGAAAGGCCAGAAACCTAGTAAGACGAAACGACTTTGAATTGTAGGATTTCTTCTTACACCACCTTATATAAGCATGCCAGATGCGGTGATAAATCCTAGCCGAAACTGGCTTCCTAGCTTTGAGGAGAGTGTCCACTACGCTCAAAGAGAACCCTCTCGATCTCCACAGACTGGATTCAAAAGCCATGCCATTAAATTCAGCCGGTCTAGACTCTGATGCAAGAATGGTCCATGAGTCAGCAGATCTCTTCGAAGCGGCAACCGAACCCCCGGACTTACTGCCACAAGAAGAAACTCTGGATACCAGACTCTTCGTAGGCAGGCTGGAGCCACCAGAATGACTGGTCAATCATCCTGCCTGACTCTTCGAATGACCCTGGGAATCATTGATATGGGGGGAAACAGGTAACCTAACCTGAAGTCCCAAGGAATTGTCAACACGTCCACTGCCACTGCAAGTGGATCTCTTGTTCTTGCGCAAAACTCTGGAACCTTCCTGTTGACTCGTGACGCCATCAGATCTCGATCCGGAAGTCCCCACCTGTCTACCAGTGACTGGAACACTTCCGGATGAAGAGCCCACTCCCCCGGTAGAACTTTGTGCCGACTTAGATAGTCTGCCTGCCAGTTCTGTATTCCTGGGATGAAAACCGCTGACAGCGCGGGCACGTATCTTTCGGCCCACGCAATAATCTGAAACGTCACCTTCATCGCTCTTGCACTCCTGGTGCCCCCTGTCTGTTTATGTACGACACTGCCGTGGCATTGTCGGATTGGATGCGACCGGCCTTCCTTGCAAAACACTCAGCCTTCTGCACTGCTTTTAAGATGGCCATCAGTTCTAGCACATTTATGGGAAGAACCGACTGCTGCTCTGATCACAGCCCTTGCATCCTCAGGTGAAGGACCACTGCCCCCAACCACTCAGACTGGCGTCCGTGGATACGAAGATCCAGGACCACGGGGCAAAGGACCTGCCCTCTCTCAGATTGTCCCTCACCAACCACCAACTGAGGGATTCTCTCGCCTCTAGTGACAATCTCAGCCTCTGATCTTACCTGAGGTAGGACCCTGACCACTTCCTCAGCATGTCCCATTGAAAACATCTGGAGTGAATCCTTCCGTACGGAAGCGTCTCGAAAGATGCCACCATCTTTCCTAGCAGCTTCATACACATGAGTACTGACAGCCTCCTGTGCGACAGAACCTTGTCTATTAACTCCTGTAAGGACCTTACCTTGTCCTCCAGAAGAAAACCCTGTTGTCTGCTGTGTCCATTATCAATCCCAAAAATGACATCGTTTGGCATGGTATCATTTGAGACTTTGTTCCATTCAGGAGCCAGCCATGCCATTCCAGCACCTTCACCGTAAGGCGAAGATGTTGTTCCAACAACTGAGCTGACGACGCATTGATTAGTAAATCGTTCAAATAAGGTACAATCTGCACCCCTTTGGAATGAAGAAGTGCCGCCATTATTGCCATAATCTTTGTAAACACCCTTGGGGCTGTAGCTAGCCCGAATGGAAGAGCCCTGAACTGATAGTGAGCTGATGCCCCTCCCAGATTGGAACATGGAGATAGGCATCCTTGATGTCTATTGATGCCATGAACTGGCCTGCCTCCAGACCGTTTATGACTGACCTCAGGGATTCCATTCGAAAGGAGACTACCCTCAGGTAAGGATTTAGTTGCTTGAGATTCAGCACTGGCCTGAATGAACCATCCTGCTTTTGGACCAGGAAGAGGTTTGAGTAAAACCCTTTCCTTTTCTGGTACTCTGGAACCTCTACAATAACTTCCTGCGGAAGAATCAAAATCGACAGAGGAGAGCATTGCCTGTCTTTTTCGAGGACAGCGGGGTAAACTGGTTACAAAAATCTGTGAGGAGCTGGCGCTACCAAATCTATCATGTAACCTGAATCCATCTGTCCGCTGAGGACTCTGTCCACTGCTGGCTGAACAAAAGCAACCGTCCCCCCACTCCTCCCTCTGGTACCAGAGGAGGTTGGTAGTCATGCTGCTGGTTTATCCGGAAGCTTGGCGGAAGAGGACCTACCTGCTGCGGAGAAAAAGGATGACCTTCCCCTAAGCGACTGTCTCCTACCTCCAGAAGCTCTTGACCTGACTGTCTGGCCTCTGCCAGACACGTCCCCACGAAAAGGCTATCTAAAAGAACTAAACCTTGGAGTCCTAGGTATAGGATTATTCACAGGTAAGGATGTACTCTTTCCCCCCGAGGCCTGTGAGATCCAGGAGTCCAACTCTGGACCAAATACAATTCCACTAGCATACGGAATGGATTCTAATGATCTCTTAGACTCCACATCCGCATCCCAAGACCTCACCTATAGTGTCCTTCTTGCTGCTACTGCTGTAGCTGAAATAGAAGATGATATGGATGCCGAATTCTGGGCCGCCTCATGCACATAACCTGCCGTGAATCCTGTAAAGCGGATGCTAACTGCCCAGCCCACGCTTCCATAGCCCTTGTAACCCAGGCCGAAGAAAACGCCGGTCTGAAGTTTGTACCAGCAGCCGTAAAGACCGATTTCAGAAAAGTTTCTAACTTACGATCGGTCGAATCTTGTAAAGAAGCCGTTCCTGGTACCGGCAGAGTTGTCTGGCGAACCAACCTCGCCACGGGCGTATCTACTCTCGCCACCTGTTCCCATCGGGTCATATTCTCCTCTTGTAGTGGATATAATGACCCAAACTTTCTAGGCACAGTGAACCTCTTATCCGGATGCTTCTAAGAGGCCTCTGCAATCTCTCTCAGCTCTGCAGAGGTAGGAAACCTGACCGCCTGTTCAGAAACCTTCTTAAAAAGAGACCGGTCCAAGGACCTCGTCTCTTCGACTTCAATAAATCCCAAGGTCTGACGTACTGTTTTTACCAGATCGTCCATATCCTGGTACCTAGAGCCTTCCTCTGACTCTATTAATGAAAGATCAGAATCTTCTAACAATTCACCTTCCTCCCCAGAGGATCCCTCTGAATCAGACAAAGACAACAGTCTGATCTATGTCTCTTATTTCTATGTATATGCCTGGGATTTTCCAGCAAATGGGTTAGCCGGTCCAAACCCCTAGCCACTGCAGAACATCCAGCCTCCCCAGTCTGGGATGACTCCTGTTGTGCCAGGGAAGAAGATTGTCCGACACCTGGGGGAAATAAACTGATCATCCCCCCCCCCCCTGAACTCACAGAGACTAGCGTCCCAGAGGGAGAGGGTATACCCCATAGCCACCACTCTGCTGGCTTAGATAAAAGCTTCACTAGGGTATCAACCCCCTGTGTCAAAGCTGCCACCCACTTGGGAGGATCTGTCCCCTGAATGGAGCTATCTTTAGGCTGTAACACCACAGGTACCACAGCGCAACCAGCACAAAGCCCCCCTGGATCCAGATGTTCACCAGTTAAATTTAGCATTACATTTGGAACAGACAATATATTTGGCACGTGTTGCTTTACTTTTATCAGCCATCATAAAAGAAGCAAACAAATTAATAAAGTCACTTACAGACAGAATAGGCACACACACACAAGATATTTTTCAGAAATACTATCTGATTATGCCTGAAACACAACACAGTATTTCTGACTCAAAAAGGAGAGCTATAGTCTCTTTAACATTAAGCTCTCCTTAGTATATGTGCCAATAATACTTATACTTCTCTATCCAGCAAATATATAGAGAGAATAAATGATACTTAGCAGGGAGATGTGTGTCAGCAGCTGCACTTCCTCCGAATGGCTGCTGTGTCCATTCCTCCTTTTGTATTTTGGCGCCAGAAGGAATCTTCCACCTGCTCCCTCAGCAGGAGGGGGGGTCTTTTTACACAACTCCCCTTCCGCTTGCTCTCTGCATTACCTGCACAAAATATCAGCTATTTCCACTTCTCCAGTAAGTGGAAACGTGTGATATCTGCTACTCTGTCCCCTGAAAAGCGCTGCCATTACCCCAAGTTCCCCCTCCTCTTTTCACTGAGGGGACTTGGTACGCTCCACTACTTGTCGTGGCCCCGGGGAACGGCAGGAGTACCGGCACTTTTTGCCTGTGGTAGCACCTGACCCTGCTAGCAGTGTGAGAGCGGTCTGTTTAGACCGCATTTCACACTGTGAGAAGTCTCACTATTCCATGTGAAAAACTGTCAGCGGGAGCCGCGGCTCCCCTGCTGACAGCTGCTTCCCTGTTCACAAGTCTGCTCTGTATTACAGAGCCACTCGTGTGCTAGTCAACAGAAAAAAACTCAATAAAGAAAAGAAAAAGCCTAATTACAGTGAACCCAGTTCACTGTGCAGCTCTTCAACTTCAGCCCATACTCCTTGGGGACCTACTTCAAACTGAGTTCTGTTGGGAGTTGGTGGGGGGATGGTCTGTCAGCAGCAAAATAATTAACTGGTTAGGTGCCAGACTCCTCCCTACCCTACTCAACCCCATGGTTAGCAGTGTCCCCCAGATGGATGAAAGAGAAATAAAAAAGGGTTACTTAATTTTTTTAGAAAAATAACTCATGTACCTCAAACCATTTGCAACTTAATGCTGTGACACCCACCCATTTCCATGCACAAAGAAAACAAAGCATGAATGAAAGAGGAAACCAGATTCCAAAAGTGTGCCCATTTATCTTCTATCTTTTGACCTCTAAGTCCTATACATCACAGCTGTAGTTTGTATTCTTTCCAACTATATCTTAGCATTCATTCTAAGCGGGGATGTGGGCATGTTGGAGTTTCTACCACGGCACTTCTTATTTCACTGCCCTGGACATTGTTACTTGGCAATTATAGATTTGCTCTCTCTTATTTCCTTGTCTCATCCTCACTCAAACTGTACTATTTATTGTACTGACTTACCTTTGTCTCATACCTCCCAGGTCACCATCTGGACTTCTACACTAGTAAGCTCAGACATAGACCCTGCACCATCCTGCATGTTGCCCAAATAGACATCTGCACCATCTGGACCTTCCAGATCTCTGTACCACTTAGGCCTGTGCACCATAATGCTCTCTCTACATCATGGCCTCAGTATCTTACAGACCTCTACACGATAGTGAACCCCACTATACCTGTTTGACTTTGTTCCTTTTGTCCCTCATTATCCCCTCCATTTAGAATATAAGCTCTCACAGCAGCATCCTCTACTCTATGGGCTAGATTTACTAAACTGCGGGTTTGGTAAAGTAGAGATGTTCCCTATAGCAACCAATCAGATTCTAGCTTTCATTTAATTAGTGCATTCTACAAAATGACAGCTAGAATCTGATTGGTTGCTATAGGCAACATCTCCACTTTTTCAAACCCGTAGTTTAGTAAATATACCCCTATTTCTCATGTCTGCCCACTCCCTATCCCTGTATTGACTTATACTGAATTATTTTTGTATGCCATGTGATTTGTTCTGTTAATTGCATCCATGCATTTATTATTCAGCTTATCTGTAGCCATTGTTCTTATCTGTATGTAGTTATGTAATTTGTTGTATGTTATAACTTGCTATGTACGGCGCTGTAGAAGCCTTGTGGCGCCTCATAAAGATATATTATTAATTAATAACAAGAACAACTGCAACAACAACAGACCATTTTGACAGACTTATTCCTTCAACTACAACACAGCGCACACATAAGTACACTTTAATGGGTATAGGTGACATATCCAACTATAGAAATGCAGAGTAATTAGGATTGGGAACAGCAGTTTGAGAAAGATGATGTAGCAGAATAGTCTGTTCAATTAACCCCTTATTGTGGCATCACAATTTCAGCCGATGCTATAATTGTGCAATGATGGTTCAGTTTTCCTAGCTTTCATAATATGTGGGAAATATTTATTGCGCAAGTCTGTAAACAAGGGGAGACTGGTATCAGCAGTATTATTCAGATGCTTCTGCCCTGATGTTTCCTGTAGACATTGGGGATCTTTGTGTTGGTAATAACCAAAATGTTTAATCCAGACCTAAATAACTTCGTTACAGTCAGCAATGATAGTAGCAAATAGTACTTCATTCAGTTGTGCTCTCCCAGGTCTGATGGATCTAAATACAAGACACATTTTATTGCAATACCTGTTTCAGCAGAACTTCTGAGAGAGGACAAAGTAACTGTTGTAAACATCACCTTTAATGACTATTCTTATACAGTCTGGGATAAACATTGGATTCTAAGGAACCATTGTCAGGGTACAATACTAGATTTAAAACAATTTAAAAAAGTGCACTAGTTAACATTTTTTAATAAACCATATTGGAATGTGTTGAATGGTATAATTCTGTTGCCAAATTATATTGTGTTAATGTAACTAATAAAAGTTTTGTCTATGCATTCACTTATGTTTCAATGGATGGGAACTTCACAAAAAAAATAGCTATGTATATGTTTACATATTTTAATAATGTAATATATGTATTTGTTCAGATTTATGTACATGATAAGAAATGTAAACTAATAATGCTCAAACAGTTTGGCATCTGTCATGAAGAGACAAGGGGTGGAATGTAGTAATGATAGCATTCATCCAAGGAATGTGTACATAAATAGATGATGTGTCTACCAACTTATTGAAGCTAAGCAATATTAATTGTGATATTTACTAAAACATTTTTACACATAGTTTGTAAGTTTATCATTCTTTCATGCAAACATGACTTGCCTTTCTATTAAATTATTTCTGGTCTCCCTTGTTATATCAGGTGCTGATGGCCATGGTTGAGACATGACTTCCTCCACTTTATCCTGGGGGTTAGCACTGTCCAGAGACTGAGCACTAATTAGCTCATTATCAGCTCCAGAAGATCCAATTTCTAACGATCGGAGTCCATACTCTGATGTGTTACGATTACGGGTTGAGAGAAGGTGCAGGGCAGAAGCTGCAGAGCTCATGCTGGGTACATGATCAGTTGTGTCACTACCCTCTGGAGCCAGTCCTAAAGATATAGTTGCTGGGTAATTTCTTTGTAGCGTCTCTGAGGCAATCTCTGGGATATCTTGAGACATAGCAGTGGAAGCACTGGAGATCACATCAGGAGAACGTTCACGGGTAGGAGAAGCCTGGGGTGCAACCAAAGGCTCCAAACTTTGCAGCTCTAATGAAAGGCTGGATGGCGTTACCTAGAGAGATCCAACACATGATCTAAAAACTCACATTTAAAACATAAAAATGTGAGAGAACTCTATTAAACCACATGATTAAGCTTAAAACCACATTGGGTTTTCAAACTAGGGCTGGCTTTTCAAGATCGATTACTGAACAATGAGGATTTTAATATTTTCAATCTTGACAAGTTTTTAATGTAATTTTTACTAAAATATATAGTTAATTTACGATCATATATGTAGAAACACACTTAAATGAATGTTATCTATCACAATGAGAGAGGTATAGGTTCAGAAACAAACTAGTATATAAAAAAAATAAAAAAGATTTTTGCTATAAGTGCTCCAATGTAGTGCAGTCATCAAGATTGTGACATTTATTAAACATACCATTAGCACATTGCAACATCAGCCACCCAAAAGTGAAACGTTGGGCGAAGTTTTAAGATACCCAATTATACTTTCTCCAGTGTATGTTACCCTATTCAGGCATTTCCCGCTAAGGCTTCAACAACCCACCGCTGCATTACGCTCTCCTAATATGTCAGGACTTTTTCAAACTCACATCTGTGTTTTCAATGTACTTTTTACATAATCTTGACATTTACAAGAATGGTATGTTTACAGATGAGGGACACAGACAACACTAGTGCCTGTTTGAATTAAGCCAACGGTAGAAGAGAGCAGCCTTGCTTTGATCGGCGGAGCCTTAAGAGTATCCTTCAAGATCGGCTAACATTACACTGCAAGTATAACATTGTATTTTTTTATATCTTAAACTCCAAAATATCTTTGAACATGAAAAAATAAAAGAAAATAAGTTGTATAATTAAACTGTTCACCTCTTAAGTATTTTAACAACTTTTCTGACGTTTTAGAGCCAGTAACAATTTATTCTGTGAATTTATAGTGATGACAACTTCTATGTTAATGGCACATTAAAGAAATTTTGTGTATTTAACAGATGACTGTTAAAAAGCATATTTCATACCTGTACAACTGGTTTGGGTGTGAGTTTCTCAGATAGTCCTGGAATAAGTACAGTGGGTGTTCGTGAACTAGCATGGAAGCTCCCACTATTAATAGAGCTACTTAAAGTAATGCTGTTCTCCAACTGTAGCTTTTTACTTGATGTCATTTCGTCAGGAGTCCTGCAAAAAAGAAAGAAACAGAATTGAAAACAGCGATAGGGAACCTGATATATTTCAGGAGCCACGAGGACCTTCCCCTTTATAATGTCTCACAAGCAGGGCTCTCTTTCCATTTGTAATCCTTCGGCCACTTCACATCATCAGCCCAGTTTTGCGATACTAAGCATCTGGGCACGAGCTATTTCAAACCAGTATTACTTATCACTTATGCTCACTGGTTAGTGATTAGCTTTATCTGTAATACTATGTTCTCTGTTTGTACTCTGTTAATTTGTAGCGGACTGGTCCTAGAAAACACATTTTTGACATATTATAGGGACCTACATGGGTCTAAAGTTTCATTTACCGGTTTGCAACTTTCCACATATTTGGACTCTATTTAGCTTCCTAGAATATTATGAAATGCAGCTACACTCTGTTATAGTTGAATATGTAGATCAGTGATGGCCAACCTTTTCAGCTTGGTGTGTCAAAAATCGGAAAAAAGTGTAGCCTTCCTCGGGTCGCGTGTCATTTCAAGAAAAAAAATAAATTTTATATATATATATATATATATATATATATATATATATATATATATATATATATATAGACATATATATAGATATAGATATCTCTATATCTCATTGGGCTACAGGGTGAAACCAGATACTGGCCACAAGCAATCTTATGTAGTGTTTTTATTAATAGACAAAAGACTCCATTTCTGGTGAGCCTGCAGGGTATGCAGAGCTGTGTGATTATATATAAATATTGTATTATACGATTAAAAAAAGTAGAGGAATCCTCTACTTTTTAATCCTATAATACAATATTTATATATAATCACACAGCTCTGCATACCCTGTAGGCTCACCAGAAATGGAGTATTTTGTCTATTAATAAAAACACAACATAAGATTGATTGTGGCAGGATCTGAAGCTATTTTACAATTTAATATTTGATATATTAAGTGCAAGCCCTACCGTGCTCCAGGGAAGCCAGCCAGCAGCAGCTCCTCCCTTGCACATATGCAAGGGAGGAGCTGCTGCGACCGCACATGCGCAGCAGCTCCATTTCACCGAGGTGGAGTTGTACAGCAGCTGCGGCGCTGTCAAAGAAGTGTCCGCGGCGGTGCTGTATAGAAAAAATATTTGTTATGTTTAAAACAAGCAGTTTGACTGACTCGCCTGGCGTGTCAGTCAAACTGCCTCGGCGTGTCACGAGTGACACGCGTGTCATAGGTTAGCCATCATGGATATAGATGTAGTAATTAACTCCTTCCCCAATCATAATGCACCAGGTGTAGATGGTATTGAACTATAAAAAAAATATAAACACTTTTTATACCTCCTTGACAACTTCACAACTTTACTAGACTCGGTCACCATATCCCATTTGATGTCGGAGGCCTTAATTATTGTTTTGTCCAAAACTGTAAAAGATCCTCTCCATCCTGACTCTTATCGATTTATCTCGCTGGGTTCTGATGTCAAAATTCTGGCGAAGATTCTTGCAACTCAACTTAATTCTATAAGACAGATTGTCCACCCAGACCAGACAGGATTCAGGCTTGGCAGGTCTGCTTCCACCGACCGAAGACATTTGCAGAATGGCACATGAGGATGAATCGGGGCAGCAGCGGTATTCTCTTGACTCTGCTAAAGCCTTTGATTCAGTTGAGTGTATATACCTATGGGAAGTACTAAAACGTTTTGGCTTTGGCCTTAATTTTACAGTTTCTATATTCCATTCCTGCAGCAAGGATATGTATTAATGGTTATACTTCATATCAATTTGGTTTGAGAAGGAGTACTCGTCAGGGATCCCCGTTATCTCCTGCTTTATTTGCATTGGCTATCAAACCATTAGCCTGTTTATTGCGGGCTTATTTCTCTCTCTATCTATCTATATTTCCTCCCTATTAGAGAAACCACAGATATTATAGCCCTATATGCCGATGACAGATTATTTTTGTTCGATACAGAACTTTCCCTAACCAACCTTTTAGAGACTGGATAGATTCGGGAGCTTCTCAGCTTTGAAGATAAACTGTGATAAATCCAACATCACTCTCATTCATGCAATCCTCCCAAATGTCACTCTCCTCAATGGATATTATGCTTGAAATACCTGGGAATATGGATATCTCCTATCCCTTATGACTATATTACATTAAATATTAATCCAATTACTGACTATTTTAAACTCATATCTCACTCATGGAAGAGACTGCCTGTCTCTATGTCTGGAAAAATTTAGTTATTTAAGCCGAGTATACAAACATTTATATGCATTACAACACTTACTAACATACATCACTAATTTCAAACAATTAATACATTGATCTCTTTTATCTGGGGTGATAAACGAGCTAGGATTAAATTTGGTATTCTCTGCAAATCAAAAACAAATGCTGGTTTATCTTTATTCAATTTCAAATTGTACTATTTAGCAACACAATTATCCTGCTTGATTGAATGGTTGGGGACTTCCAGTCATAGCGCTATGATGGATTTTCTTCGTCACCAGGCAAAAAGCTCCAATTACCCCCGCTATAATTGCTTTTAATAGGTAAATCAAACAAAAATGTTACCTGTATTGTGACAAGCAATTAAGGTCTGGTATATGGCACATAATCTTCTAGGTGGGGAGGGCTTTGATCTAGAAACTCCACTCTAGCACAACAATAAACTCCAAAAATTATATAAACTAACAATAGATAATACTTGGCAGAAATTTGGGATATTTAAATTGGGCCAACTTTACAATAATGGGGTACTTTAATCATTTGAACAACTCTTTAGGATTTTAGCCTTCCCCCAACTACATTTTATCAATACTTACAGTTAAGACATGCTATATCTTCACAATTTGGCACTTCTCTTGCAATAATATCATATTCCGCTACTAAAAAATTATTAAGGTCTATGGGTATGCGTCAAATTATCCCTATGCTATACTCGGAACTCAATTTCCATTTTGCACCTGATAGTCTAATACACCTTAAATCTAAATGGGAAATTGACATATGTCCAGTGTCTGATGAGGAATGGAAACATATCCTTAAGAATATTAGCGATGCCACATCAATTATTAGTTTCCAACAAATTCATCTATACATACTCCATAGTCTATTATTTACCAGTTTCCTTAGTCAAAATTGGTAACAGGCAGATTTCTAACTTTCCAAAATGTGGTTGTAACTTGACAACTGCTATAGGATTGTTAAAAGGTACATACCTTCTGGACAGATGTATGGACCTGTATTAGTAATACGGCGAGTGGTATTAAAGTATAACTAGTAACAGATGATGATTCTAAGTCAGTCTCCCACTGATTTTTCTATTTTTTTCTCCTCTTTATCCTATAGTAGAATCCTGATATGCCTGCCCTTGCTCACTTATTGTAATATTTCAAGTTTATGATTTAAGATTTTAACATGCATTATATTATGTTTGTTTAAAATTCAATAAAAATGACTTGTGTTTTTTGAAACAAGATAAGACAATAATGTAATTACTTAATTCTCGTAGCTGTCTATGTATTGTGTATTACTGTACATGTCTACCGTGTCCACTCCCTATTTACGGCACTGCAGAACATTTGTGGCGCCCTATGACAGATTATAAAAAAAAAAAAAAAAAAAGAAAAAAGTACCTCACATTCTCAGTAAGACATTAAAGCATACATTTAATTAAAGAGACATCTATCTGTAATAATATATCAGCAGGCATTTTAAACAAGTTTTACAACCTATAACTAACAAATATAACAATAAAGCAGAAAGGAGCTGGGGGCTGCAGTTAAAGCTGCAACATTTTCTGTTGCATTGTACAGTAGGAAAATACAACAAACATTCATTGAACAATACAGAAACCTGAAAAAAATGGTTAGAGGGTTGTTTTCTGGAGCCAGCAATCTAAGGAGCATATTCAATTATCAGCAATTTTCTTTACGATTATCAACAAATTGAGGCTCCATCCTCTGAATAAAAATCAAAAAAAAATAAAAAATAAAAATCAAACAAGCAATACTTTAACGCTAAAATATCTACTCTGCGTCAGAAAATAGAGTTTACCCCAAACATATGTCTGAAGTAAGAAATGCAATTTAATAACATTAATACATATATCAACAAAATATTTGATTCAACATTTCTGAATGTGCAAACGTTATTTCATCAGGAAAGAAAAAGTTGGCGATAAACTGCAGGTGAAAGTAGTAGCATTTATTTTTCATACATCTTTAATATTTGTTTCACTATACACTGTAGCATGTGATTGAATTGCAGACAGAATAAAAAAAATATCAGAACTTAGTGCAAAGCCAATGTAAATATATTTGTGAGTTACCTGGAAACACTTGCATCACTGATTGAGGCATTGCTTAAAGGTGTGGCAGTAGTGATTGAGCTAAGGCTGGTTCCAGGAGATGAGGCAATCTGTGAAAGAATTTTAAATAATTAATTATATATGTTTAACACTTGAAACATTAGTTGAGGAGCTTTCTGAACCTCAAGTTTAAATAAGTGTATTTAAGTTGTAATACAAGAGAAAGAAACCTCAAAAAAACACAACCAACTAGTCAACTGCAAGTCTGCAACACACTCATTGTGTTCTTGAAATGTTCTTTATATAAAAATCAGGGAGCAGCAGCAAAGGTGAAGGATTGATTTTAGGAAAGGTCCAAAAATGTTGGCCGATTTGAAATGTCAATGGAGGACAATAGTACATAATGCATGTCAGCAGAAAACCACTATTGCACCACAATTAAATCCCAAATCCCATTTTAAATATATGAAATTGTCAAATTAAAACAGTTTTTCAATACAAATATATCTAATACTATTTTTTTTAAAATAAATGATTTAGTTGTTGATACAAAGACTTTTAATACCCCCATCACATTCTCATATTTTTACTTCAGCACCTCAAACAAAAATGAGTTTCTGAATGTTTAATACAAAATGGCTGAGAAATATTGTTATAAATGTAACATACTATTTCAAATGAGGAACCTTTGTAGCCATCTGTTAAATGGACAATATACTGACAGTAATACATTCCATAATGGCACATTTTCAAAAGTCAAATCAAGTTTTTCCCCCATTGAATGTGTATTTTTTTTTTCTTTTCGAACAAATACCCACTTTTCTATCCCACTGAACATGGGCACACCTATTACACATGGTCCATCCTGGATATTTCCTTCTATGCAGATAGTGATAAGATGTAGGAAAAACTGCATGTGGAGCGCACAGCATAGCAGAATGCCGTTTTATTGGTTCCTTACTCCTTTTCGGGTTTTTCATTATAGATTGCCACTGTATTTTATGGCATCCGTCCTTTAATTTTGTAAGGTTTTGCTAATCATCTGCCCATAACAAATCCACCTATCTTGGACACAAGCAATAAGTAACACAACACAATTTTAAGTATGGCTGGACAAATACCTTCCCCCTGAGCGGGACAGGGATTATGAGGCTATCAAAACATTGGTGCTTTCAGGGCTGGTGGTGGCAGACAACATCATCCCTGGCAAGACTATTTCTGAGAAAGGGGTGGGAGGGCTCTACTCTGAAATGCCTATGTCTTGGGTGTTCCTAGATTGGGATGCAGGGAGGGAACTGTGTGAAATGGGGGCATTGGACAATATTTCTACAAATGTTTTGCTGGGTACGGATTTATGTAGAACACTTTGTCAATATATATCTGATGATAATATCATGGATTCTGTTGTGGTAGAAAACAACAATATTTTCCTCATGTATCAGAGTCTGACAGGGAAAGTGTGTTCAATTGTACCAGAATAAGAATTATCTGAAATGGCTGTAGCAGTCAAAGTGAAAGAGCAATCAGGGTAGATCAACACACCTTTCACACAGAGACATGGACCCGGGAATAACCCAGTGTGAATGGGTCAACCCTATTCATGGAACCCAGGTTCGCGACCAGTGTTATTCCTGTGTTGATACGCTGCGGTATGAAAGGTGTTCCTTGGTTATTCTGCCCGGGTTCTGTTAAAAGCATCTCATTGGCCTCTGCTACGTCATCTATATGACCCTCCGCTGTCCCCTTTGAATGACCCAATTTGAGGACATGGTTCCAGTGAGAAAGTCAGCGACCTGTAAAATATCCTGGACCAAAGTGCAGCGTGAAGGGTTGTAACACGAGTTGAAACCGTGTTCATTATCCCATGTCTGACCCAGGATTTTGGTGAGAAAGGAGTATAAGTAAACTCCTGAGGGAAGGGGGGGGGGGGGCAGAAGTGTGGAATTTCTGACACAGAAACCCACATACTTCTACCCCTGACACCAAACACTGACCAGCAGGTGAGAAATCAAGCTTTTCAAACAAGCTCATCACACAGATAAAGAAAGTACACAGATAAAGTTTCATAAAATACATTGTGTTTTGTCTATTTTTAATTATTTCCTTATTCTTACAACACATCTTTGCACAGATCATTTCACATTTCATCACTAAAGGAGAGGCCGTTCACTGCACTCTTTCTATTGTGTTACAGATTATAATACAGTATAATACTCTGGGCTGTAGACAGCATACATTTCTTCAATGATATAGGAGACTTCTGTTATACAGTGTGCATTATATATCTCCCAAACAATATTTATGACTGACAATCTCAAGTATACTTATTCTGGCAGATGTATTTTAGAGTACCACCTTATTAAATAAACAGTCATATATTCTGGCAGCTACCAACTATGGTGTTCTGAGAACCATGTCTGGTATGCCTTTTTTTAATATCATCATCATGTACATTTCCTACTATACTAATGTTGCTGACATTATTTATTAAGCAATAGGACATAGTCCTATTGAGAATGACACAAGTATTGGTTTTCACAGTTTGCAGCTTCAGTGTTTTTGTCAGATGTTGCTATGGTATACTGAAGTAAAATTACAAGCATTTCATAAGTGTCAAAGGCTTTTAATGACAATTGCATTAAGTTTGTGCAAAAAGTCAATATTTCCAGTGTTGATCTTTCTTTTTGAAGACCTCTGTAATTCGTCCTGGCAAGCTGTCAATCAACTTTTGTGCCACATACTGACTGATGGCCACCCATTCTTGACTAATCAATGCTTTGAGTTTGTCAGAATTTGTGGGGTTTGATGAACAACATAATAGGGTGCGCCAAGTGGAGGATCCCAAATCGTAAATAATAAAAATTATAAGGTAACTGAACTTGCAAAAAATATATATATTTTATTAAACAGTAAAAACAACCAATACAAATTGATGAACCACAAATATATACACACTGGCTATTTTAGTATTTGCAATAGATTGTTATAGCACAGTATTATAAAATAGAACACAATGGATACATGAATGATGATATAATAAACAAAAAAAGAGACATGTAAATGGTACTTTTAGTACAAATTTGTAAGCCTCCTTGTGAAAAAAAAACTGTGTCTGGCCAGTACACTATAATACAAAAAACTAGGATCCTAGTATAGAAGAAGCCAAGAGGTAATTTCTTTATCCTTAACTTCAAAAACAGAAAAAAAAAATAATGGTACAGTCTCACCCACTGGATGTGCTCATATTGATGGTCTGGATATACACCCTCACAAGTGGTGTCGTCAGGAAATCAGATAAATAGGACACTATGTGTCTCATACTGCAGCGTTACCACAATGGAGAAGGGGAAATCCAGGTTGGTAGAGACGAATATATATCTTTATAGTGCCAAATGTCCAGCTGTGCTGCTGTTAATGGCGCTCCTATAGGCAATACTATTAGTGTGGCCAAATAATTGTTTTAATAGCGCCAAATGCACAGTTGTGCTGCTGTGAATAGCACTCCTGTTGACAATATTATCAGTGTAGTCGGATGAATGTCCTTACAGCTACAGGTGAACGGCTGTGTTGTTGTTGGTAATGTTCCTGTTGGCCATCTGACAATGTATCCTCTCGGGTAATATTAATCAAGAATCAAATTCCGATGGATTAGACTCACTGTGTCTTATACTCCGGGAATGGCACCATACAGCAGGAGACATACATAGTGTTAGTGAACAAATCGCCCAACAAACCGTGCAGCCGAATATAGATCTTCAGAACACTGAATGTCCGGTTAAAATACTTCCAATCCAAATGCACCACTGATCTTAATCCAGCCTATTAGTCCTCATATATATGGGAATCGAGTAATAGTCCGTTTTGAAGGATGAGGCAATATAGGTAACGATATGTCCAATATATCTATTGTATCAAAATGTGTTTCCAAGTTCAAAAAAGCTTATAATACTAACGCTCCTTCTCTGTATCCACGTCTGGTTCTTCCTCCACCCCCTCCCCTCTCCCTGTAGGAGTCCCTCAGGGCTCTGTTCTCGGCCCTCTTCTCTTCTCGCTCTATACCTCATCCCTTGGTGCTCTCATCTCCTCGTTTTGGTCTTCAGTATCATCTTTATGCTGATGAAATTCAACTCTACGTCTCTTCTGCTGATCTTTCCTCCTCCCTGCTCTCTCGCGTAACTGACTGCCTCTCAGCCATCTCCTCCTGGATGTCCTCACGCTTTCTTAAAATTAACATCTCTAAAACTGAACTCATTGTCTTTGCCCCTCCCAGACTCCCATCCCACCACGACCTCTCTATCGTTGTTAACAACTCCACTATCTCCTCTGTCACCCAACTCCGCTGCCTGGGTGTCACTCTTGACTCCTCTTTCTCTTTTGCCCCCCACATTCAATTCCTTGACCAAGCCTGTCGCTTCCATCTCCGTAACATTGCCCGCATCCGTCCCTTCCTCTCTCAAGATGCCACCAAAACTATCATCCATGCTCTGATCATCTCCCGCCTCGATTACTGCAACCTCCTCCTTAAAGGCCTCCCCCACTCCGCTCTATACTCAATGCGGCTGCAAGACTCATCTTCCTCTCACGCCGCTCCTCCTCCGCCTCCCCTCTCTGTCTTGCCTTACACTGGCTCCCCTTCCCCTACCGAATCTTTTTCAAACTCCTTACCACCACTTACAAGGCTCTCTCCCAGTCTACTGCCTCTTACATCTCTAACCTCCTCTCCATTCACACTCCCTGCGCTCGGCCAATGATCGCCGCCTCTCCTCCACTCTGATTACCTCTTCCCACTCTAGAATCCAAGACTTCTCCCGTGCTGCCCCCCTTCACTGGAACAACCTCCCTCGCTCCATCCATCTCTCACCCAATCTGTGCTCCTTCAAATGGGCACTTAAAACTCACCTATTCCTTAAGGCCTACCAACCATCCACTTAACCTCCCATCTTTTCTGCTCGTTCTCCCCTGGCCCCTCTTTTCTCTCCCCTTTGCTTCACTGGCTCCCTTTTGTGCCTGATTTTGTCTACCCTCCTTTAGGATGTAAGCTTGTATGAGCAGGGCTCCTCTTCCCTCCTGTCTCCATACCTGTTCTTCCGCTCCGTCTCTACTGTATTTGCCTGCCCGGAGTTTCTGAAGTATTGGTACTTTGTGTTTATTGTTCTGTACTGTTTTACCCTGTATAGTCTACTGTTTGTACCGTGTATGGCGCTGCGGAAACCTTGTGGCGCCTCACAAATAAACGATAATAATAATAATAATAATAATAATAATAAACGCGTTTCGGTAGCACAAAGGCTAAGTTTTTCAAAGATAATGGGCTGGTACTTCCTCCAGTCCTTTTAAAGCTCCATTCGAATGATGATTGGATAATGTTTACAACTTAATTGGAAAATGATGAACTTAATTAAAAACTCTGTGTTTCAAACCTTTTACTTTACTCATGTAGAAATTCTAATGCCTATAGTATACAAATCGAAGGCACCTTACATCGAAAATAATACACTTTATGTAAATAGTTGCTAAAAACAATCATGTATATCTGTCTCGGTTCTTATATGCAAACAAGAGAACAAATTCACCGAGGAGTAGAGAGAGACTCAAAAAACTTATCTAACGTATCTGAGTAGGATAACTCCTACACAATTTTCCAAACATGGTATATGAAACATTATATAAAAATTATTAATCATCGGAAAAGTTTCTTTTCACTACATACAATATTTAAAAATAAATCAATGTGGGAAATCGAAACCAGGTTGGCATATTGTTAGACCTAGTTGTATTTCTATTGAGCCACAGCTCCTTCAATACCTCAAGGGAAGGAAAAAGATCTAGATATATAGGGGCAACAGAAAAAACATTTAGAAAAAACATGGTGCTATGGAGACAACTGTGTCAAGTCTGCATGAACCATAAGCAAAAATGTATGAAAAATGCCAATGACAATGCCTATATAAATACCTGGAGAATGATAAATAATAAATACAAAGGATTAATGAAAACTCATATGATGCTTATAAAAGAAAACATATATATTAAACATACAGAAAATTAAGAGATAGCCATAGAGGCCCAAGAGAGTGAATATATACTCTGCTGACTATAAAGTTATCTATAATTAAATTCTAGATGTTCATTCAACCCTTCTGGCATTAAAGTGTGTAATTTAAAAATCCAGAAGGTTTCCTTTCGCAAAGAGTTTTTAACCTGTCTCCTCCTCTAATTGTGGGGTTTAAAGATTCAATAATAGCCACACTTAGAACCGCAGGGTTAGCAGAAAGCATATTATTAAAGTGTCTAGATACTATTATTTTCCATTTTATTAATAATATTCCGTCTATGCTCCATAAATCTTATTCTTACAGCTCTAGTTGTTCTACCCACGTACTGCAGGCCACAAGGGCACTGCAGTACGTAGATGACAAAAACAGTGCTGCAATTGAAGCCTGATATCATAAAAGTTTCCTGTAAAGAGTGAGATATCACTTCTCTATCTTTATTCCTTATATAGTGACAGGTTGTGCAACGTGATTTCCCACATTTGAAATTCCCTTTTCTGTTAACCAAAAACCCAGATTTTTTCGATTCTTCTTCATAATTCCTTATTGGATAAAAAATGACTAGGAGCTAATAGATCTTTTAGATTTTTATTCTTTTTAAAGATCACTCTGGGATATTCTGGAATCACAGTGTTTAGAATAGGATCCAGTTTCAGAATATGACAATTATTTTTAATAATACATTTTATCACCATGGATTTTGTGTTATATTTAGGAATAAATTTCAAATTTCCAGTTCCAATTTTTTTTTTTTTATCTGTTATTGCATTATTTTTAGGTTCTAAAAGGGAAATGCGATATAGATTTTTTTGTATATTCATATGCTTCATCCAGGATTATTTGTGGATATCCATTATCTTCATAAGATCTTAACATACCCTTTGCTTGTTTATAAAATAGATCATTTGTAGAACAATTCCTTCTTATTCTACTCAGTTAGCTGTTTTTTTTTTGTTTTTTTTAAATCCAGTATTTTTATTGCAAATTTTTCAAGGTAATACATACCAAACAACAAAAGAAAAGAAAAACCAAGACAATCGCATACATGTCAGCATTAACAGACAATTTTACAAGACATCAGTAAAGCAAAATAACAATATATGTGCTATACTTATTTAGGATCATACATCGTTAATGCTCAAACATGAATAAATTACAAATGTAGGGTTCACCATCTAGGCTCAGATGTTTATTACAAGATCTGCAGGGACCACCCACTTATGTACATCTGGGCTCGTTGACAGGATAAAATGGAGACTCAAACCACCTGTACCAAATACCCTCAAATTTCTGCAGGGCCTGCCTGCTAGTGTAGACAAATCTCTCGTGCCCTATAGTGGTGTTAACCAGAGCCTTCCAATTTTTAATTGTGGGACTCGTCGGGGACAACCACAACCTCCCTATACTAACCTTAGCCACCATTAATAACTGAGAAATGTACATTTTTGTCAGCTTATTAACCTTACCCTTCAAACGGAGCCCAAAGAGACAAGTGGCCGGGGAGTAATCTGAATACAGCGCCTGACCCTGCGCCAAAATGTTTGTATATATGGACACTCCCATAAAAGGTGCCAAAAATTACCATTTTCCGAATTGCATTTTGGGCATTTAGAAGTACTATCCGGGCGAAATTTTGCCAGTCTAATAGGGGTCAAGTAAGCTCTGTGCAAAATAAAACACCTGTATTTGTTGGAATTTTAATGATGAAGTGTAGCCACTAGCGCTGTCTATAACCATCCCCCCCACTCCTTATCTAATAAAAGACCAATATCTATTTCCCATTGGTTCCTCAAGCCATTCAAATCATCTGCAGTGGATTCACATAGAAGACATGAGTACATATGAGAAATCAGACCCCTATGACCCAGGGCCTGTAGCTGTCTTCTCAATGGAGCTATACCAATCACCAGTGGCTTCCTCTTAAATTGTGTGTTTATAGCATGTCGCAATTGGAGGTAAGAAAAGAACATCGTTCTGGGAACGGAAAATTCCCCAACCAACTGTTCAAAGGATTTAAGTATATTTGTGTCGTACAATTGATCTACAGCCACTACACCCAACCGGGACCACCGCCTGGCCCCCTCCACTGTATCCAACTCCTCAAATTTCTTTGCCCTCCAGATAGGAGTACATGGGTCAATATCAGTCTGTCCCATTATTTTATTACTAATTGTCCAAATATTAATTGCCTAAATCAGAAGCGGGGGAACCCGTACACCAAGGTCCCCTGCCAGCAGTGACTGTACAGGAGTATGATTGGAATTAAATTGGTGTACCAACACCCAATGTAGATCATGATAGTCCGGATCAGAGACCCATGCCTTAAGATGAGCGAGCTGAGAGGCAGTATAATTGCAGTTTCAAGTGACGAAGTGCAAGCCCACCAGAGGATCTGGACCTGTACAGCGAGCTGAGCTTGACCTTAGCCCTTGCCCCTCCCCAGATCAAGGAAGTCAAATAACTATCAATACAGCGGAAAATGGAGGGCGGAATATACACGGGTGACTGCTGGAGTATATACAAAAACTTTGGCTGCACCACCATCTTAATTAAGTTTATCCTACCAGAAATAGAAAGCGGGAGCTTCCTCCACACGAGTTTTCTCTTCAAGATATTTGATTTGGGGCCGCAAATTGAGTTCTACATACTCTGAGGGGGAATTAGTGATCCATATTCCCAAATAAGAGGATTTATACTTACAATAAATCGGCTTCTCCGATTCCATCTGGGGGACACTGCTAACCATGGGGTTGAGTAGGGTAGGGAGGAGTCTGGCACCTAACCAGTTAATCTTTTGCTGCTGACAGACCATCCCCCCGCCAACTCCCAACAGAACTCAGTTTGATTAACAAAGCCCCAAGAAGATAGGCCAATCAACCAAGATACACAAAAGAAAGCAAAGGAGGAGGGTACACAGTGTCCCCCAGATGGAATCAGAGAAACCGATTTATCGTAAGTATAAATCCTCTTATCTCTTTCATCTATCTGGGGGACACTGCTAACCATGGGGACTTACTAAAGCAGCCCCTCTGATGAGTGGGACCGCTCTGATAGCCCGGCACGTAGAGCACTACGGCCAAATGAGGCGTCCTCAGACGCAAAAACATTAAATCGGTAGAATTTTGTGAAAGTATGGACCGAGGACCAGGTGGCTGCCTTGCATAGCTGATCCGTTGAGGCCCCATTTCGCACCGCCCAAGACGCCCCAACCGAACGGGTAGAATGGGCAACAATACACTTCGGCACAGGATGGCTATTACGGACATTGGCCTCCCTAATTGTTAGGGTAAGCCATTTAGCAATTGATTGCTTAGACGCTGGCCATCCTCGTCTAGAAAAATCAAACAACACAAATAGAGAATCTGTCTTACGCATCTTTGCAGTTCTCTTAACATATATCCGTAGCGCCCTAACCACATCCAAACCTTTACTTCCCCCCTGTTCCAGAAGCCTGAGGCTCCTCTCTGAACACCGGAACTACTATTTCCTGATTTATATGGAAACCCGACACTACCTTAGGGAGAAAGGATGGAATAGTCCTTAAAACTGCTCTATCCTCATGTAAGACCAGATAAGGTTCCCTGCAAGATAAAGCCCCCAGCTCGGAGACCCTCCTGGCTGAGGCAATAGCCAGCAGGAAGACTGCCTTCCAAGTCAAGAACCGTAATTCCGCTGAGTGTAACGGTTCGAATGGAGGCTCCTGCAGCATATTAAGGACCAAATTAAGATCCCAAGGATCCGTTGGATGCACGTAGCGCGGTTGGATGTGAAGCCCTCCCTGCAAGAATGTCTTAACATCCGAAATCTCCTCCAGCCGTCTGTGAAAATACACTGACAAAGCTGACACCTGAACCTTTAGGGTTCCCAACCGGAGACTTGCCTCCAAGCCACCCTGTAAAAAGGCCAGAAATCTAGTCAGACAAAACTACTTTGAATTGTAGGATTTCTTCTTACACCACCTTATATAAGCATGCCAGATGCGGTGATAAATCCTAGCCGAAACTGGCTTCCTAGCTTTTAGGAGAGTGTCTACTACGCTCAAATAGAACCCTCTCGATCTCCACAGACTGTATTCAAAAGCCATGCCATTAAATTCAGCCAGTCTAGACTCTGATGCAAGAACGGTCAGCAGATCTCTTCGAAGCGGCAACCGAACCCCTTGACCTACTGCCACAAGAAGGATCTCTGGGAACCATACTGTTCGCGGCCAGGCTGGAGCCACCAGAATGACTGGTCGATCTCCCTGTCTGACCCTTCGAAGGACCCTGGGAATCATTGATATGACAGGTAACCTAACCTGAAGTCCCAAGGCATTGTCAGGACGTCCACTGCAAGTGGATCTCTTGTTCTTGCGCAGAACTCTGGAACTTTCCTGTTGACTCTTGATGCCATCAGGTCTCGATCCGGAAGTCCCCACCTGTCTACCAGCAACTGGAACGCTTCCGGATGCAGAGCCCACTCCCCCGATAGAACTTCGTGCCGACTTAGATAGTCTGCCTGCAAGTTCTGTATTCCTGGAAAGTAAACCGCTGACAGCGCGGGCACGTTCCTTTCGGCCCAGGCAAAAATCTGAAACGTGACCTTCATCGCTCTTGCACTCCTGGTGCCCCCTTGTCTGTTTATGTATGACACTGCCGTGGCATTGTCGGATTTGGATGCGGACCGGTCTTCCTTGTAAAACACTCTGAGCCCTCTGCACTGCTTTCAAGATGGCCATGAATTCCAGCACATTTATGGGAAGAACTGACTGTTTCTCTGACCACAGCCCTGCATCCTTAGGTGAAGGACCACTGCCCCCCACACACTCAAACTGGCGTCCATGGATACTAAGATCCAGGACCACGGGACAAAGGACCTGCCTTCTGCTAGGTTGTCCCTCACCAACCACCAACTGAGGGATTCTCTCACCTCTAGAGACAATCTCATCCACTGGCGATCCAACCAGAGGAAGGACCCTGACCACTTCCTCAGTATGTCCCATTGAAGACATCTGGAGTGAATCCTTCCGTACGGAAGCGTCTCGAAAGATGCCACCATCTTTCCTAGCAGCTTCATACACATGAGTACTGACAGCCTCCTGTGCGACAGAACCTTGTCTATTAACTCCTGTAAGGACCTTACCTTGTCCTCCGGAAGAAAAACCCTGCTGTCTGCAGTGTCCATTATCAATCCCAAAAATGTCATCCTTTGACATGGTATCATTTTAGACTTTGTTCCATTCAGGAGCCAGCCATGCCATTCCAGCACCTTCACCGTAAGGCGGAGATGTTGTTCCAAACACTGAGCTGACGACACATTGATTAGTAAATTGTCTAAATAAGGTACAATCTGCACCCCCTTGGAGTGAAGGAGTGCTGCCATAATCGCCATAATCTTTGTAAACACCCTTGGGGCTGTGGCAAGCCCGAACAGAAGAGCCCTGAACTGATAGTGAGCTGAGCCCACCGTAAATCTGAGAAGCGGCTGATGCCCCTCCCAGATTGGAACATGGAGATGGGCAATTGATGTCTATTGATGCCATGAACTGGCCTGCCTCCAGACCGTTTATGACTGATCTCAGGGATTCCATCCGAAAGGAGATTACCTTCAGATGAAGATTTAGTTGCTTGAGGTTCAGCACTGGTCTGAATGAACCATCCGGTTTCCGTACCAAGAAGAGGTTTGAGTAAAACCCTTTCCTTCTCTGGTACTCCGGAACCTGTACAATAACTTCCTATCCGGTTGCTTCGAAGAGGCCTCTGCAATCTCTCTCAGCTCTGCTGAGGGAGGGAACCTAACCACTTGTTTAGAAGCCTTCTTAAAAAGAGATCGGTCCAAGGACCTCGTTTCTTCGACTTAAATAAATCCCAAGGTCTGACGTACTGCTTTTACCAGATCGTCCATACCCTGGTACCTAGAGCCTTCCTCTGATTCTAATAATGAAAGATCAGAATCCTCTAACAATTCACCTTCCTCCGCAGAGGATCCCTCTGAATCAGACAAAGACAACAGCACATTAGCTGATCTATGTCTCTTTTTTCTATGTATATGCCAGGGATTTTCCAGCAAATGGTTTAGTCGGTCTAAACCCCTGGCCACTGCCGACCATCCAGCCTCGCCCATCTGGGGTGACTCCTGTAGTGCCAGGGAAGGAGATTGTCCGACCCCTGGTGGCAATTAACTAATCATTCCCACTCCTGAACTCACTGAGGGTAGCGTCCCAGAGGTAGATGGGAGCCTCATAGCCACCACTGGGATCTCTGCTGGTTTAGATAAAAGGTTCACAAGGGTATTAACCCCCTGTGACAAAGCTGCCACCCACTCGGGAGGCTCTATCCTCTGAATGGAGCGGTCTTTAGGCTGCAACATCACAGGCGCCACAGCGCAACCAGCACAAAGCCCCCCCTGATCCAGATGTTCACCAGTTAATTTAGCATTACACTTTGAACAGACAATATGTTTGGCACGTGTTGCTTTACTTTTATCAGCCATCATAAGATAAGAAAAAAATAAAGTCACATATAACAGAAAACGCACAAACACTCAAGACATTCATCAGAAATACTAACTATGCTTAAAATACATCATAGCATTTCTGACTCAAAAAGGAGAGCTATAGTTTCTTTTAACATAAAGCTCTACTTAGTATATGTGCCCATAATACCTATACTTCTCTATCCATTGCATACATAGAAAAAGTAAATGATACTTAGCAGGGGAGATGTGTGTCAGCAACTGCACTTCCTCCGAATGACTGCTGTGTCTCTCCTCCATTTGTATTTTGGCGCCAAAAAAGAATCTTCCACCTGCTCTCTCAGCAGGGGGGGGAAGGGTGTTTTTTTTTTTTACACATTCCCCTACCGCTGGCACATTGCATTCTCTGCGCCGGATAACAGCGATTTCCACCTCTCCAGTAAGTGAAATCCTGTTATCTCTGTGTCCCCTGAGAAGCGCTGAACCATTACTCCAAGTTCCCCCTCCCCCTTCTGAGGAGGGGACTTGGTACGCTCCATTCCTCATCATGGCTCCGGGGAACGGCAGGAGTACCGGCACTCTCTGCCTGTGGCAGTGCATGACCCTATCATCAGTGTGAGAGCGGTCTATTGCAGACCGCATAACACACTGTGAGCAGCCTCACTGCTCCTGTGAAAGCCGTCAGTGGGGACCGCGGCTCCCCGGCTGACAACCGCTTCATTCTCCACGAGTCTGCTCTGTGTAACAGAGCCCCTCGCGCAAGTCAACAGAAAAAAAAAAAATAAAAAAATAAAAAAGCCTAAATTACAGTGAACTCCGTTCACTGTGCAGCTCTTCAACTTCGGCCCATACTCCTTGGGCACCTACTTCAAACTGAGTTCTGTTGGGAGTTGGTGGGGGGATGGTCTGTCAGCAGCAAAATAATTAACTGGTTAGGTGCCAGACTCCTCCCTACCCTACTCAACCCCATGGTTAGCAGTGTCCCCCAGACGTATGAAAGAGAAATTTGAATTTCGATGCCCATTTTAACTGGAAGCCTTTCAATATTGTCGCGGGACATTCCCAACCCAGAGGAAAGACGCTGAATTTGTCCCAATTAATTTTCAAACCGGAAAAAACCCAAATCCATCAACCAATCGTAACAAATTTCTTAGGGAAGTATCGTGGTTTGAGAAAAACAGCAGCATATTGTCTGCATTCAACGCCACCTTATCCTCTCTCTGTTCTGATTTAAGTTCCTCAATTTCTTTATCATGTCAGATCAGACAGGACAGTGGCTCTATTGCTAACGCAAACAGGCCGAAGACAATGGGCATCCCTGTCTAGTGCCCCGTCCCAATGGGAATGGTTGACATAGATATCCATTAACACAGACCCGCGCTACTGGATGTAAATACAGGAGCTTAATCCATTTTATAAATTCCGGGCCCACCCGAAATCGGGATAACACCTCCCACAGGTAAGGCACTCCACCGAGTCAAACGCCTTGGCTGCGTCCAAGGACACCACAACTTCGTTCTCGGAGGAAGGTGACCGAACCTGTTGGAGAGTATACAGCCTCCTAAGATTAATAGATGTGGACTTGCCCGGCATAAGTCCCATTTGACCTGGATGAATCAATTCCAGTACCACTCTATTCAACCTCAAAGCCAACAGTTTAGCCAAGATATTAACATCGCTTGACAGCAGTGAAATCGGGCGATTGGACTCGGGGTACAACAGATCTTTCCTTTTAGGCAGCAACACCACTATTGCCTCTGCCATTGAAGGGGAAAGAGCACCAGTCTCACCCAGCTCGCTGAATGTGTCCAACAACTTAGAGACAAAGAAGGGCCAATGTTTTTTTTTTGTTTGTTTTTTTTAAAACTTTTTATTTGTAACAGCATATGAGAATAAATTACAACAGTGCTTTGACAAACATATTATCCGAGTACCAGGATTACACAATGTAAAGGTTCAAAAAAGAAAGAGAAAAAATAGGTATAAACATCAAAAAAACACCAAAAAAAACAAATAGATATGTTTTTCACAGCCCAGTACGTTCCAGTAGGGAGTTAAAGGACTACAAAATGAATGTTGAGATAGAAAGTATTCCCATTTCCAAATGTGCTTCCTGCACTGTTGTATGGAATTAGCGAGTATAACAAACTGCCAGAATTTTTATTTTTATTGGGGGAACAAGATGAAGGAAGGACGGGAAAGGGACAGACCAAGTTGGGTACATAACCTCATCTGGAAACTCACCACAGCAGTGAGATAATAAAAAGAGGGGGAAAGGTGAACACGTGGAGCGCAAAAGGAATAAAAGAAATAGGGTTATAGAGATTGAAAAAAGAAAGGAAAAGAAGAGCATCCAAGGCTTACGAGAGGCCTGGCATAGAACTGTCATTAAAGCTATACCAAGGATCCCACACTTTGTGGAATGTGGGAACTGTGTCATGGAGAAGGCTAGTCACATATTCCATGGATGCCGTGTGCCAAGTTCTATTCAGAACACCCTCTCTAGAAGGTTGTGAGGCCTTCTTCCATTCACTAGCTATTTGCAACTTGGCTGCATTATATATGTGTCGAATAAGCTTATCCGATGTTTTGGTGATGCCCTTAATGGGTTGGTATAGAAGTATCGATAGAGGATTCTTAGGTACATTAATTGAGGTAACCTGTTGAACCAACAATATTACCTCATCCCAGAATTTGGCCACCAGAGGGCAATCCCACCAGATATGAAGGAAAGAGCCCACCGCCCCACAATCACGCCAACAAAGATCTGAGGTAAGGGGAAAAATAGAATGAAGTCTCCCAGGGACCATATACCATCTAGTATAAACCTTATACGCATTTTCACGTATGGCTGTGTTAATAGAAGACCTCGAAATTCTTTCACGGATAAGCGACCATCTCTCCTCGTCTAGGGTCACCCCGAGAACCTGTTCCCAAGCCTGCTCAAACGTTTCCTTAGGGGGCGACAAAGAAGACACGAGGGAACTATACAGGATTGATATATAGCCTCGGCGACCCGGACTATAAATACAGTGCCTCTCGAAGGATGTTGGCAGCCGCAACTTAGATGATTGGGTCTGGGCTTGTATAAAGCTTTTGATTTGCACCAATTGAAAATATAGGTTGCTTGGAAGTGAATATCTCTCACTCAGGTCTGTGAAGGAGCGCGGCGCATGTTCCCCCATCAAATGAAAGAATCGATCTAATCCCGCTTTCCACCATGGGTAAGCAAAGCCTTAATGCAACCCTGTGGGAATCTAGGGTGTCTCCACAACTGGGTAAGAGGCGAGGGATAGGGGACCAATGTATATTTTTTATTCAATTTGTCCCAAACCTCCAAAATAAAACAAATGGAGGGCGTAACAGAGGCTGAGGCTGGTCTGACACTCCTAGGAATCCAAGGTAAGAAACGAACACCTATATCTGGAGACAACAAATCTTCAATATCAACCCATTTCTTGAGTCCTAACGGAGAGAGCCAAGAAATGAGGTGAGTCAGCTGTGTGGCTTGGTAGTACTTGTCGAATAAGGGAAGGCCTAGGCCACCGTTTTATTTAGATTTAGCTAGACAAAGTTTGCTACGTCTGGGTCTCTTGCCTTGCCACACGAACTTGCCACATATGGACTAAATAGAGTTTAAGAAAGAGTCAGGGACTTTAACCGGAATGGTCTGGAATAAATATAAAAGTCTGGGTAGGACATTCATTTTGATGGTATTGATTCTCCCGAACCACGAGATGTAAAGAGAACTCCAGGTCACCAAGTCTTGTTTTATTGTGGATAGCAGTGGTGGGTAGTTAGTTTGAAACAGAATTTCGTAAGAGGTTGTTATATAGACTCCCAGATATCGAATTGCCCGAGGACGCCACTGAAACTCAAAGTTGAGCTCTAATAATTTCTTTATGTGAGGTGGAAGATGTAGCGCAAGCGCTTCTGACTTGGAGTTATTTACTTTATAACCAGAAAGAGAACCAAAATTTTGCAGTTCCGCAAATAAATTAGGGAGAGAAGTTTGAGGTGATGATAACGTAAGGAGAACATCATCTGCGAACAGCGAGATCTTATATTGGCTACTCCCGGACCTGGATTCCCTTCACATCTGGATTCAGCCGAATCCGGGCAGCTAGTGGTTCAATGCAAAGTGCGTAAATTAGAGGGGAGAGAGGGCAACCTTGTCTCGTCCCATTATTAATGCCAAACACGGATGAGCTCAAACCATTTGTCGACACAGAGGAAGATGGGTTATGATATAAGGCTTGAATGCCTTGAAGAAAATTACCGGAAAATCCAGAGAATTGTAGGGTTGGAAACATAAATGGCCAGGAGAGCCTATCGCAGGCCTTCTCTGCGTCTAACGCCAAGACTACAGAAGGGATTTTGGTTTGGTTTATATATGAAATCAAATCTATAGTTCTCCTGGTATTGTCTAGGGCTTGTCTGTTTGGGACAAATCCAACTTGATCTGAATCTATAAGGTGTGACAAATGATTATTCAACCTATTTGCCAAAATTTTGACAAATAGTTTAATATCCGAGTTTAGCAACGAGATGGGCCGATAGTTAGCACAAGCCGTGGGATCTTTATTGGGTTTGGGTATCACTATAATATTGGAACGTGTGGTGTCTCTATGAAATTGCTCCCCCTGTAGGATTGAGTTAAAAAAAGAGAGTAAGTGCGGAGACAGAATATGCTTAAAAGTTTTATAGTAAGAGGTGGTGAATCCATCAGGACCAGGGGCCTTGGAAGTCTTTTGGGATTTAAGAGCTGCCTTAAGCTCCTCTACACTGATGTCCTTGTTCAATTTAGAAGCTATGTTCTTGTCTAGTTTTGGGAGGTTACACGTTCTTAAGAATTGTTGAATGACAGATGGTGAGGGGGTAAAGGGTAGCCCTCTTTATTCAAATTGTATAAAGACTTATAGTAACTGTAAAAAGAGTTGTCGATAACTTTCGGGTCGTAATTCACCAAACCTTTCTTGTCTCTTACTGCCATTATTGCCTGAGCTGTTTGTTTTGCTTTCAGTTTATTTGCTAGCATAGTGTCAATTTGTTGCTTTTCTCATAAAATTTTTGATTGAGCCAATGAAGGGCTCTCTCGGTCTTTTCCGCCAACAAAGATTGAATTTCACCTCTAATAGAAAGAATTTGCTTATAAACTTGTTTTGAGTGATTTTGTTTGTGAATACCCTCGAGCTGTTGCAACTGGGCAGTAAGAGAGTTTAGTTTCAAGGTTTGTTGTTTTTTACGAAAGGAGGCAAACTTAATAATGGCCCCTCTAATAACTGCTTTATGCGCCTCCCAAGTCGTGGGAAGAGAGATGTCAGGCGTCAAATTAATGTCAAAATATTCTTGGAGGTGAGACTCTATCTGCTCTTTAAACACGGGCAGTTTGAGCAAAGATTCGTTTAATCTCCAGGACAAACTACTTTTAGATTTATCCATCAAATCAAACGAAGCTGTGACTATTGAATGGTCCGACCAAGGGTTGGGGAGTATGTCAGTGCGAGTGAGAAGTTGTATAACTTTACTGCAACCCATAATCGTGTCAATTCTGGAGTAAGAATTGTGTGGATGTGAGTAGAAGGTGTAGTCTCGAGAGGAGGGGTTATGGGCTCTCCAAGAGTCAAACAGACCAGCCCCAGCCATATGCATGAGCAACGTTTTTGTTTGGGTAGTAGGTGGGGGGACACGTCGCGCTCCTGACCTGTCCAATTCCTCTGACAGGATAGTATTAATGTCTCCGCGTAACAGGAGAAGACCTCTCTGTATTTTACTTAGCTCAATAAAAAAATTGTTAAAAAAACTAGACTGACCAGTATATGGGGCATATACAGTCGCCACAGTAATAGTTTGATGTCCCACCTGACTCACAAGTATGATGAAGCGGCCCTCGCGGTCTAGACTAGACACTGTGAGCTGAAAGGGCACGGAGTTCCTGATCATGATGGCAACTCCACACCTCTTGACTGGCAAAGAGGCATATTCCACAGTAGGAAATCTACGGGAGGACAAGGAGGGATGGTCACCCTGTTTAAAATGAGTCTCCTGTAACAATACAAAGTCAGCTTTCAAATCTTTTACAGTTCTATGTAATAATGATCTTTTTTGTGGGGTGTTAAGCCCCTTAACGTTAATAGAAGCAAGGGTCAAAGACATGATGCAGTACAAAAGTACTAAAAGACGTGCTAAAATAAATATGCAAAGGGGAGCAAGTAGAGCTTGGATAGCAAAGAGAAAAGAGAAAGAAAGGAAAAGGGAAAGTGTGGAAGGGGAGTGTTGGTGAGGGGATAAGGGTAGCTAGTGACCGACCATCCTCCACAACGAAAAGTGGGGGAAGAGGTGGACACTGAGGTTTAGCCCACGGAAAAATGGGAATTCAAACCATCACAAGTAGGACGGGATGAATGGGCTCAGGATTTGGGTTTCAAGTAACTAAAATTAAAGTAATGTGAATAGTGAGAATGTGAGGACTAAACCGTCCACACCCTCCAATGACCCAATGTATATGGGGTGCAAGGCCGGGCAGACAAACCTAGCCCACCCCACCCAGAAACACGTATTACAAACAGTAGTACAAATCCTTCAAGAAAATTACAATAAAACAATAACATGCATATAGGAACATTTTAGGCAATAGTAAGAACTTAAATACTAAAACAAAACAAAATTCCCCCAGGGGACTTTAAGTCTCCATCCGAACTCCAGCAGCAGGAGGCGGCCCCGCCCCCTGAGCAACCCAACCGAAACCACAGATATCGACTGTAAACAGAACCGTAACATCGATCAGATCTCATCACTCATAAAGTGCGAAACGGCAGAAGAGCCCAGGAGACATGGCCGACCCCCAACAGCAGAAGGTCATCCTAAAGAACAACTTGAAAAACAAAGTGTGAGCATAACAAACACATTTAAACGTGCAAAAGCCAGAGTAACACAAAAAAAATATGAGTAGCATATTAAACATGACTTATTTATAGAACTGACTGATTAATGTGTTTTATAATTCAAGCTATACTAAACCACTACACTTGGTACATTTCAATTGAGAGTAACAGAGGAAAAAGAGAACTACTACCCCTGACTGGAAATCGGATCCGAGGTCGGATGGCCCAAATCAAGTTTCCGTAGCAAGTCCTCGCCTTTGATAGGGTCCCTTATGCTGATTTGGCGGCCACCTGCGTCTACAATTAAGCGAAAGGGAAAACCCCACTTATATTTATAACCATGCTCTCGCAAAGTTCTTTTAACGTCCTTTAATTCTCTGCGCTTCAAGATTGTGGATGGAGCCAGATCCTGGAAGATTTGAATCCTGGAGTCTTCGACTAGAATATAAGGAGAGTTCCTGCTTGCTGTAGTTATGCTTTCCTTGGTTTTAAAGGACAGAAACCTCATGACCACATCCCTGGGAGGTTCTGTGTCTTTAGGCTTAGGGCGCAGGGCCCTATGTGCACGTTCAATGCATATGGTTTGTTCTGAGAGCTCAGGAACTAATTTTTGAAATAAACGGACCAAATAGGGTTCCAACTGCTGATGGTCCACCAATTCGGGGATATTGCGAATCCGAAGATTATTCCGGCATTCTCTGTTTTCAAGATCTTCTGATTTCTCTTTATAGAACAACAGCTCCCTGTTCAGATAGTCAATATCTTGCGTTGTTTCCTGCAGCACTTTAGAGTTGCAATCCACTTTATTTTCAATAGAAGCAGTGTGCTTGGTCAACTGTGCAATTTCGCCACGGAGATCCGCCGAGTTTTTGAAATTCGGTTGTGAAGGTGTTCTGGAGTGAAACCATCATAGCCTGGATAGTGGCTAAAGCTTCCGCTGAATCAGACGGGTTTTCCGTTGAGGCTTGAAGAGACGGAGGGGGAGAGGTGGTATGCACGGGAGAATCCTGTCTTGTCATGTGTTGGAGGATTCCCGTCTGCGTCCCCCTTTTACCTCTGGAGCTGTTTTTATGCATGATTAATAACAAGGCACCAGGCAGGATTTATAGGCAAGAACAAGCGTGTCTCCGGGTGGGCCGGGCCTGATAGTATTATTTAAACGAACATGCCGAGGGAACAAGTGGCCACTCTGAAATGGAAATTAAAAGATGTTGTTTAGGGCTTGAGTGGTTAAAAGGTCACCCGGCTGTGTTAAACTTGATTCGGCTGAACTGACGTTGTCTGGCCACTAGATGGCAGAGTAGACACAGTAACAGAGAAACTGTGTTGTACAACAGGGACAAGGCAACACTTTCAATTGTAAATTTTTGAGTTAGACAATTTTATTTGTTGGCAACATAGGTCCTCCTGCTGCAATATTACTGTGCTAAATGCCCAGAGGTGACTACTTTGAATGAGATCACTAGTCACAGTTTCCATGAATTGGGCACTTCACACACATACAGATCCAGAGCGCTGATCCCCAGCAGGGAGTAATGCAAGCCCCTTTTTATATATATATATATATATATATATATATATATATATATATATATATATATTTCTTGTGGAGGCACTGCTGGACTTGGAGGGGATAGGGCACAAATTCACCACAGACCGGGTGTATGCCGAGCCGCGCCAACCGGAAGTCCAGTATCGACAACCGGAAGTGCGGCTGGACGGCTTCCGAGGACCTGGAGACCGCAGGCTGGGTGCAGGAGGAGTTTTGTGTGTGTCTTATGGGGACACAGCTGGGCTTGGAGGGGGTGAGGTACTCACTGCAGGCTGGCTTTTTGCGGGGACACGCCGACCGGAAGTCCCGCGCCGGGGACCGGAAGTGCTGCTGACTGGTCACCGCTGGAGCTGGAGACCGCGGGTGAGGCGCTGGATGAAGGCCGCAGGAGGCACCAACGTCGGACCAGGTAAGGGTCTCCCTCTTTGTGTGCCAGAGCCGCCGCTGGGGACGGGTAAAGGTGGTGAGGCTGCAAGAAGGCGGGGACCAGCAATGAGGTGAGCGCTATACAGGGCCTCCGGGAACGTGCGTTGGGGCTGTTGGAGCCCTCAGCAATGGCAGACCCATTCTCACCCCGGTCCAGGGAGGTACCAGATCCCACTCTTGCAGGTCAGAGGGGCAGATGGGGACTTTTGAGGTCCAAATTGAGCCAGTGTTATCGGAGCTCTCCTCTAATGCTGCCACTCACGATGGCTGCCAGGCCACGCCCCCGGGCCAATGTTTTTTATATAGTTCAATTGGTATACCGTCTACTCCAGGAGCCTTGCCATTAGGGAATTGTCATGATCTGCCTACAGCGTATGCATTACATGCTGCCTTGCATGGCAGCTCCTGCCTTTTTGTCATTCTATTATTTGTATTTCTATTTTGTGTTCCAGCAGTACCTCTTTTCACCAGAGGTGCTGCTATCGTGCATTATTCTTGTGCTTAAGGAGTTAACCTGTATGTTCACTAATTATCTCATGCACCTGGGTGTGTCTCATTCCCCTTATATATACCTGTTCCTCCCAGCAGTCATTGCTGGTTATTGTTGTCCCATCCTGTGATGTCATTTCCTGTTGTCCTTACCTGATTGTTTCTGGACATTCATGCTACTTGCTGCATCAGCTGGAACCTGGTATTTATCACTGCTCCTTATTACCTGTTGTTATCACCTCTCTGCAAATAAACACAGAGTGTTTTCACCGAATTCATGACTCCTAGCTGTACTTCTGTTTGAGAACCGTGACAGGAATGACATAATAGCTATGTCAATTTCTTCGAGAGTGAAAGGTGAATCCAGATACTCCCTACTATCAGAGAGCACGGGAAGAGAAATACCATTCAAATAAGACTGTAAAGCAGCCAAGTCATACCGGACCTGTGACCTATATGTATTAGTATAGTATTTATAAAACACCTCAACAATATCATGCATCAGATACCTCTTGATCCCACTATCCTCACAAATAACCGGTACTGCAGCATCCGCCCTCTCCATCCTTGTCAGATAGAAATGGTAGTTTTCTGGCCTATCTCCCTCAGTGTATTGTACATGCGTAGAAAAGAGTAACTTGCGTTTAGATTTATCAAAAACAGTCAACCCACTCCCTCTGGGCCAATTGCCAAGCGTGCCTTGTAACCTCAGTTTTAATCATCTATATATTGCTCTTCTAATAATTTACATGTTTTCTCTAATGTTTGTTCCTTTAATCTAGACGACTTTTTAATTTCAGCCACACCAGCGATTAATGTCCCCCTCAAAAAAGCTTTAAAAGCGTCCCAAAGTATTGGTGGCCGTGCTGTCACAGAATTATCCACAAAGAAACCTTCCCACTGCATCACCAGTGATGCTCCCGTACCCATCAAAGACAGCCAAAAGGGTTCAATTTTCAAAAGGACTGGCCTCTGTCCATAGCAAAATCAATAGACAGAGAGGCAAATGATCAGAGATCCCTCTAGCCATATACTCCACCCCATTTACCAGCAGTACCAAAGAATGTGACAACAAAGCTAAATGAATTCTTAAAAATGCATTGTATGATGTAGAAAAGAAGGAGAATTGGATCTCTTCTGGATGCCTCAATCGCCATACATCTACTAACTCATTTCATCTACCAAGGCCAAAAAAGCCGACCTCGATTGACCAATTACTACATTTTGCTCTCGTCATCCATCAATAGCTGCATTGATCACATTATTGAAATCCCCTACACATATAGCGGGAACCTCTGGGAAAATTGCCATGAATTCACCACACTACTTTAATACCTCACTCTTATACGGTGGGGGTATAAATACAGCTAAAAGAAGCATCGGGACCCAATTAATGACAGCTCTCATCAGCATAAACCTACCCCCTGCATTCACCTGAATTTTTTCCAAGGAAAAACCCAGACGTTTATGCACCAATACAGAGACCCCTCAAGAATTAGTTGTGTGTGTAGAGTGGTAAGCCCTACCCACCCATGCTTTTTTAAAGGCAAGTACTCTTTCACCATGTAAGTGAGTCTCCAATAGACAGACAATATCAGGATAATTTTTTCTAATTTGGCGTAGCACAAAAGAGGACATGATAATGACAAGAAGGTGTCCAGGGTCTCCGCAATAAATACATAATTTATTCTTAATTCTCCTTTCTCTCTCTTCCGGAGTTAGTCGAGAGCGGCCCAACTGCATGAGTTCATAGGAAGAAGTGGGAGATAGACACTGAGGCGCCAGTCAGAGAGGTGGACGTCTGGGAAACTCTTTGAGAAGATCTTTCTCGGAACCGTAGATCCACCCTGTTACACAGAGAAATGAATGAATCAAGAGTAGCAGGTAATTCCTGGGAGGATAGGGCATCCTTCACTTGATCAAAAAGGCCCTGCCAGAAGGTTGCTACCAAGGCTTCTTCGTTCCACTGAAGTTCTGAAGACAAGGTCCAGAATTCAATAACATTGTGCCACAGAACGTATGCCCTGGCATAGCCAGAGAAAAAAGAAGCTGCGGAAATAACCGGACCAGGTTCATCAAGATCTTCAAAAGTCATGATAAAGACAGATGAGTCATTGAGGAGGGTATCGTTCCGCTCCCAGAGAGGGGAAGTCCAGGCTAACGCTTGTCCAGATAACAGGGATATAATGTAGGCGACCTTGGACCTAAAGGTAGGAAAGTTCTGCGGAAGGAGCTCAAATTGAAATGAACATTGGTTCAAAAATCCCCTACTAAACCTGGGGTCCCCATCAAATTTGGAAGGAGTGGGGAGGCGTAACGTGGCGGAAGCAGGAGATGCTTCGAATACAAGAGGCTGAGTCGGAACTTGAACTGCGGCTGGAGGTGAAGGAGTTACTTGAAGAGCGCCCAAGCGGGTGGCCAGATATTGCAAACATTGTAATACTTGCACTTGTATAGTATCTTGCCGTTCTAACCTTCCAACAAGATGTTGGAGTAGATCTTTAGCTGAAGGTTCTCTATCAGGATCCGTCATGGCTGGTTTTTACTGTCAGGATTCACTAGGATGATTGGGATCCTTCTGTTCTGCCTGGGAGTGATGGTACTTCACCCAGAGGCATGGAATCTAACAAAGTGGAAGGTTTTCACCAGAGGTTCCCGCAAGGGAATTTGGGCTTGGCAGCTTCCAAGCAGGTCACGGCCCTCTAGGGGAGTTCCCAGTGAGCAGTGATAGAGAACCTAGTGCAGAGAAGAATGTAGGCACTAGATAGCCACAAATGAGTAGGATTACTGAGTGATGCTCAGTGATAGTCCACAGAGAGATAGTAGGCGAGTTGCAGCAATACACTTGGAGAGATGGTAGATATGATCTGCAGTATTTACCACTAACGAGTGGAGCAAGTAATAGGTGACTGCAGCAGCAAACTGCATGAGCTGCTTCCAGGCCACAAGTCTGACAAGAGGAACCAGCACTGAGAGGTGCTGGGAGGAGCCTTATAAATGAGAGGTAACCAATGGATGAGCGGGACAGGCGAGATGATTACCTGCGCATGTGCAGAGCTGATTGCTGGCCTGACAGCCAGGGAACAAGCAGGGAATGAGGAATGAATGATATTCAGGTTACCGGGTGGCAGCCATTGGTGAGCGGCGTGCGGCACATTTGTTGTAGTTCTCAGATATTTATAAATCATATTAGGAATGTATATTACTCTATTTGTGAATCTGTATGTTCTTCTTACCTAATTAATTTGTTAGTAATTCAAAGTGTTTAATGTTTCTAATTGAGGCCATTAGGGGTGACACTATTCAACATAAAAATATTTTTTTTCTCTTTCCAAAGAAGATATAGATCAATGTCACCTCCTCTTATTTTTCTGTGTATTGCTTCCATTCCAAATACTCAAATTGTATAAATTGCTGTTCTGAAATTTCAAAGAGTGTTTGGCGACACTTGTCAGGGGTCAATTGTTCAGGTTTTCGCTGACATTACTGATATTGCCTAGGATTCTATTTGTTGTCGTAATGAAGATTTTTCCACAGGTAGAATACAGACCATAAAAACCTCTGATTGTATTACAAATGACATGTTCCTGAATCTTGTTACGTTTTCCATATTTATCTTGATATGTTTATATTGAAGTCATATTTGCACACATTCATTTTTCCTCGCACCTCACAGAGGCAACTACATGCGCCACAACGCTGTCAATTGAACCTCCCTTAGTGTACACCATTCACTTACAACAAAAACAGAAACCATTGCTTCATTTTATTTATTTTAAATTAATGGAGATGCTTAAACTTTAGATAGGCGAGTGTATCCCAGTACAGCTCTATTGTGCACAAAATCCTCCTACTTATGTAAATACTGACACAGTGATCTATAATGTATATTGTTTGTTTTAGAAAGCTGGACTATCTTTTGATTTAGCTTTAGACCGTTTTAATTTTAGGGAAAAGAAATCCTGAGATGTCACCAAGGGATCTTACTTTTGTGGTAGCTGTAAAGCGTGTGTCCATATGGAGAAAACAGTAAAAATTATGGACAAATTTGAAACCACACATACTATCAATGGATACATCAACTGTAACACCAGTGGTGTTGTATACATATTGAAGTGCCCATGCACTAAAGTTTATGTGGGAAAACTAAAAGAAAACTTAAATTGCGAATCCTAGAACATATTGGATCTATTAGGAACGCCCGACGAGACAAAGAAAATATGAAAAAATTATCCCCAGTGGCTAAGCATTTTTTTCACAGGCACAATTGTCACACTGAGGGTTTGAAATGCTATGGCGTAGAAAAAGTAATCTTGGGAATTAGAGGGGGAGATATTGACAAAATCTTATTACAACGTGAGAGCAAGTGGATATTTTTACTTAATTCACTCTCACCACAAGGATTAAATGAGTACAACAGATATGCAAGTTTTCTATGAGGTAGTATTATGTAATTATATGGGCACTTTTCTTGTGGTTTGGAAATTCCACACATTAAATAAATGCTTATCAGATAACATCAAAAATCCCCCCTGTTATAGGATATAGAAGATGTCATTTGGGGACTTAGTAATTTGAAAGTGACCTGTGGTGATATATAATACAAGTGATGGCATTCGAATGTTCATTAACACCTGAGATGTATCATATATCCTTAAAACTAGATGGTACTTTTCATTAATGATTTGTAAAATCACTCCCCCTTTAAAAATACAATCTGTGGAGTGTATTTACATTCTTTTAATAGGGAAATGATTAATATTTTATTTAATTAACTTAGATATTTAACACTTATTTACTTACCTGGTGTAATCATATATAGAGAAACTAATAAGATAGTCATAGGTGAATAATAAGATGATTTGGGAGTAAAAAGGATGCAATTACTTTATTTAACTAAGGAGAGAGACTCCTCCTTTTTTCTTTCTCCTCTCTCTCCTGTTGATATCAATTCCTATGTGTTTATCCTTTGATTTGCGGATATAACTGCCAATCATATAGGCGCAAGGCGATTGGATGGACTTAGTATATTAACTTCCCGAGTAGGCTTCTCGGGTTACCACCTTGAAAAAGCTATGTGCGAAACGTACGTCGGGGTAAATTGGCGTCATTAGTGACGTCACTTACACCCGACAGCAAAGACAGGCATTGAATCTCCTGCTCCAAGTAACGCTGCAGTAATTTATGAGCGCGTTTCTATGCGCTCGCTGTCTGTTTGTACCATGTATATGGAAACATGTTTTCCTAGAGGGGATCAATATAATGATATGGGCAGTCTAGGGGAATATAAGAATTTGATACTTATAGACTAGCCCTTATGAGCGGCGATACTATGCGTTCATTAGCTATTCATGTGATCCGCTCACAATCGTGCACTTCTCCTTTAGGGGCTTATTATACTATAAAGAGCCTGGGGGATGCCGCTCTCTTGTTTGAGAGTTCACGAATTATATAAGAAGGGATTTGAGCGCTGTATACATAATAGACTAGCGAGAACTACATATTGTCATATATGTTTGTCAGGAGAATATGAGACTAAAGATATATACTTTCTCCGATATTTGGTATTGACAATATCTTTGAGAGTGATCCTTTAGTTTATTCTCAAGAAAACAAAGACTTAGCTATAACAGAAGTGTCTAAATTATGCCTTTTGTTTCACCCAATAAAGTGATGAGGTATCGCTAAATTAACTTTCATTTCAATGCGCTGATGGAAATTAGGGATATTACTTATAACATCAATAATTGAGGATACCTTGACTCAAATAAGGGGTGATTAGATGGCACACGTGGTCCTCGATTGATTACAATTTGGAGTCTTATATGGTAGTATCTACCCATCCCTTTCTCGTGAGATCCAATTTTCTGGGGTTTTTACAATGAAACACATGATGTACATGCGAATATTATACCCTGGACTATGTGATTTAGCCTAATTAGATTTGGAAACAGATAGGATTTAAGCAATAAAACACTTTGAGATTATCTCTTTTTTAGAGATAATTGGAGATTAGCTGCACTATATATACAGCATTAAGAGATCTGATGACAGACTCAATAGAGAGATTAATAAAATACTGAGGATTACTCTCTTGCTGCTTGAATGAAGATATTATTTCCTGTACTGCTGTCGGGTGTATTTTGTATTTTAATACATTACATACACATCACTCACATTTTTTATTATTTTGCTGTTTTTTCTTTTAAAAGCAATATAATAAAAGTGAAGTTTTATATTTATACTTGAAATCCATTTTTGAGGGACTAGAGTGCCTCTCACGTTTTTTCTTTTTTCTCTTTTTGTATGTTCTATGTTTAAAACAAATAAGAGTGCACCCTTTCTAGTTTGGGATGCAAGATTTTCCCGTGAATAATAGATAACAAGTCCCCTCTCTGTGTGACCACACCCCTTTGTTTTTTAGTTATATGGAGAATTGACCTTTTTACCTTTATTTTTTTGGATGGTATCACACAGACAATTTTTGACTACTTGTAAATCATAGCTCAGGTATTCATAAAATATGTTTAATGCTCCTGAACATATGACCCCAAGGATAGCTTAGACAAATGCAAGGGGTAATTGTGCGTATGAAATCAAAGTAAAAAATATATTTTAATGTATTGTGAATTAATAAGACACATTCAAAACAAATTAGAATGAACATTTTGTCAACATTCAAAACATATGAGATTCCCTGCTAACACTAATGGCCTAGCAGTTTAGGCATATTTTGGTAAACATTTTTTAGGCAGTAATTGGCAAACATAATAAAAGTTTATGTCACAAAACAGGTGCAAATCCCAGCTGTATGGTTCTTTCATTAATGCACCAATCCTTCTTTGATATACCTGAGACACATTTGGGGGAAATTCAATTGGCCTCTATGGGGCCGAACAAAAAAGAAGGATACTTCTGTGGAAAAAAATATGGCGCACAGTGTCTAGCACCAGTTTAAGACACCTCATGCAGCATTTTTTTTAGAATTGAATCTCACCCATTAGGTCAATCACCCCATCCTCTGACATTAAATAATCACATTCTTTGACTGTCCCTTATTATACTTGCAGTTTTGGTGTGTGTGTGTGTGTGTGTGTGTGTGTGTGTGTGTGTGAAAAACAGCACAGAAAATAATGTGTTCATATTAGGGCAATGCACCTGCCCTAAATTCACTTACTGGGATACATATGTTATATGGTAGTATTCTGTATTACTGAAATATTCCTAAGCACAAAGTATTAATTGTCTGGAACAGATTCCTGTCAAGTACTTTGTACCGAAACAGATGGCTTAGAATACCATGATATTACAGTACTTAATTCACAGAAAACAAAGAGCAATGCACAAGTCGGTTGCAGCTGTAATATGTTACCTGTTGAACCGAACCACTTGGCATCATAAAAGCATCTGGAGTCATTAATTTAGGCTTAGAGTCTGTCGGCAGCAAAAGGAAATCTGTGGTGGCTCTAAGAAGATCGGATTGGGATCCATCGAGGGATTCAGCAGCTGGCAACTTTTCTGGGCCGATGTCTATTACTTGATCTGGAGTTGCTGAAAACAAACATATGCAAGATTCAAAGGTCAAGGGAGACGAGGTGCTATCTTAATTATCACAAAAACTGTGAATACTGCTAATTATTGAACTGCTAAAAAAAAAGGGTGACCTCCTATTGCCGTTAACGCCCCATCAAGTAGGTAAATCCTTAATTTTCACATGATAGTTATAATTGACAAGGAGGTGCTACTACTGAACTAATAACAGGAGAATGAATAGAAAGAACAATATTTAAACTATGTAGTGTGCAAAGAGATTGTGCAACATCATGTATCACTCAAAACTCAAATTTAGCATAAATACTTGACATTAAAATCAAAACTTTATCAGTAATTCAATAAAAATAATTCTTACAACTAGAATGCCATCAACAAAACTGCACCAACATACATCTCATCACTTGTTTTAAAATATCTCCCACCTAGACACCTCCATTCTGCACAAGATCTGCATCGCTCACCTTCGCCCATTACTGCTCCCATTTCAGCTTACAAGACTTTTTTCAGGCTGCACGCACTTTGTGGAATGCACTATATAATGACTGTTTAAATCACTGTACTACTTACCCCGGTACGATGAAACCGAAGACCTCATCGCCGATTGAAAAGAAGACTTTACTAAATTGCGGCAGCTGAAGATCCCGGCAGCGTTCGATGACGTCAGATTAAAGGGACACGCGGTCATCCGACCTCTTAAAGTAGTAATTTAAACAGGCGCCGCATGTACAAGGTTGTTTAATAAGCCACATACATTGTATAGGTGGCGACTCTTTAAATTACAGCCTTTAGAGGTCGGATAACAGTGTTTCCCTTCAATCTGACGATGCCAGGATCTTCAACTGCTGCAATTTAGTAAAGTCTGCCTTTCAAGCGGTCAGTCTTTCCACTCAGTCGGCGATGAGGTCTTCGGTTTCATCATGCCGGGGTAAGTAGTGTTGTGATTTAAACAGTTGTAATAGTGAGTACCACCGGTACTGGGACCAGTATGCAATATGTAAAACATAACCTCATGTATCAAACTCACATTGTCCCATAGATTGTAAGCAGGGACCTCATACCTCCGCTTGTATTACCAACAAGCTGCATTACTGTGTTTGCTCCCAATTGTAAAAGCACTACGGAATATGCTGGTGCTATATAAATAAATAGATGATGATGATACTATATGTCTATGGTGTAGGAGTCTAACCTTCCATGGTATGGGTAATTCACAAACCCGCGGGGTTAATGTCCCTCATGTCTGGTTAAGCTATCCCTCACGGTCATGATACCATATTCTAATCCTGCATCTCACCTACCAAAAATGGGAATATTATAACAACCTGTCTAATATATAATAATTGACATTTAGGACAGTGGCACCCAGCAGAGATGCCAAGACACGGTTCACTGTATCTTGTTTTTTCAAGACAAGCAGACTGCTTGTGGAGCGGGACATTTAAATTGCTTCCAGCCAATCAATGAGTTCTACTGTGTAACTCCACGATTGGTTACCACATGCGCATTATATCAATTCTTTCATTAGATACTAAAGAACTGTCAAGGGATTTTCTCTAGCAGATAGCAGGATTATATTAAACAGATGAAAAAAACCACAAATGAAATAGCGCATCTAGTGCACTAGCTTTTTTTTTTTTTTTTTAAATTCCCTTTAGATTTTAGATTTCTGGTCGAAATAACAGGAAAAAGAGCAGCCACCTTGATACAAGGGAACGCGCTTCTGATAGTAAGACACAATTGCAAAGTAGACCTAAGAATATATTAATTTCTGGAAAGATTATTGTACGCATCATCTATATATGATTGTACTATCTAGTTGAATTTGAGCACCAATTGCTTGTATTAATCATATATTTGAATTTTTAGCAAAATTTGAATTAGACTAACAATTATGTCATCATGTTCAAAAATTGTATTGGATTAAAGGATTGTATAGCATATGATTGAAAACCACCTTCACCTTATTAATTTTACCAATTATATTTTAAATGGATCATTAAACCCAGATTTTTTGAAGGAGAAATAAATAGTTGAGTAAATTTAAAATAATTTATAATTTATCTCAGGTAGATATTAGACTGGTCATAGTAGACAAATCATCAGCTCTTCCTCAGACTCCCTTAACTAAAAGCTACTTTGTACAGAATCCTCAATACACAGCTTCTCATAAAAAAAGAAAATATTTATTTATAAACTGCTGACACAGTACACAGTGCTCTACATCGAGGGGATCCCGACATGGCAAAACAAAATACATAAAAATCAAATTAAATATACCAAATGTATACCAAAACAAAACACCAGAAAATAAAATGGTAAATAAAACAACCTAAATGTTTTGCCATGAAAACTACTACTACTGTATTATGAGGATTAATGCACTCCAAGAATATTAGAAGTCATCTCAGAGTTCTGTAACTTATATAAAAGCCAATTAGCATAAAACTATGTCTAGTGCATGTTTTTCCCTGGACAAGGCTCGGTTAAGCTAGGAAGTTTTCAAAGTTACTTTGCCTTAAAGGCCTTGGTTACATGAACATGGGCAAGAGCATAAGTTAATATGGGCTCTCTGCAGTTTTAGATCACTTATATCTAGAGAGACACAGTGTTGCACAAACAAATGTCTTAACAAGTCTGATGTGGTGGGGCAGTGACAGGGAAAAGTAGAGTATGTTCTACGGTGTTCAATCCCTGTTGTCATCACACACTTTGGAAAGATTGTTAAGTGCAAAAAAAAAAGTCATCTCTTCATAGGGTTCAGTGCTCTTCGTAAGCTTCCATCTTCTCCATTCACCAAAAACAGAAAGGGAAAAGAGTCAGAATTGGCATGCAATACAAATTAGGGATATGACTCAAGGATACTCATTGATTCAAATTTGAGTAAAAATCTGGTGATTTTGAAAGGCAATCTATCCTTATGCATATGCTAGACAAAGTTTTATAATTTATCTGTGCAAACTCTATTTGCCTCGCCTTTGCTGGGTGTGGCATTTTTTTTTTCATGCCTCGGTCAAATCCCTAATTGTGTCATACCAAGTCTTCAAAAATATCAGTCCTGCCACGCTGCAAATCTATTGTAATGTGAAAATTTTAATTACATGACGTGTGGACTAGTTTTGGGGTTAAAAGAATAAATTACTGCTGAGCATCATGCAAAGTTTTAAAAGCTTGCTCATCAAGTATTTCTAAAAAAATTACCTGTATCACTCAAGGTTTGTGACCATTGTGTGTTTGCAAGTTGTATTCCTAATTCTGATTCCCATGTTCCACAAACTGGTAACCGAGTAGATGTTTCTGATAAAAGGTTATAAAAAAAAAAAATAAAAAAAAAAATAGATATCATATGATTCAGTTTACCAGTTAATAATAAATCTGTCAAACTGTATAGGTGGATGTTAATGGAAATCACCAATTGTTGCATAGACTGAAATAAGATGCATCTGAACTTAAAATTCATATTCTGAGATAAGCTCTGAAATTAGATTTTAAATGCTTAGAACTATTAATAAGTGAATAAATTTTATATTATATTAAAGTTATGTGTCTAATCTATGTCAAATATTAATATATATATATATATATATATATATATATGCATCCTATACAAGTAATAAGTTTAAAGGTACAAATAATTAAAATAGAAATGTTAAGACATAGGGGTCTATTTCATAATATGAAATGGTAAAACTAATTATGTATGGCTGCAAATCGCAGAAAAACAATGCAGTACCACTACCTTTTACAATGCCGGGGCTACTCAGTGAGTCCCAGCAAAAAAACACCTGTTTGATGAAGTGATTGAAGTCTTCAGTGGCAGCATAATGCTGCCGGCGAATGTAGAATTTGAACAGCACATGAGCGGCTAAAGTTTGCGCATATGCATAGGATTTGACCAGGCAGGGAAACATGCAAAGCTATTCTGGCTTCACTGGACCCCACAAAGACAGGTAAATAAACACCATCTCAGAATGGTGTTATGTTGCTTTTTGCTACTTAGCAAATTACTAACTGCAGTCCTCAGAGTTCTATGGTGAATGTGGTAACCAACGAAATGTAGGTTAATACAGAAGAAATCTCTGATTTCTCCTGTGTTAAAGCCTTCATAAATTATGACATGTCCATTCTCCAGAGCACACAGCTCTTTACTCCGGGTTTATGGCTGATTACACTGTCATAAATAGACCCAATAGTTTCTTATTAAGCAAAAATAATTGTTGAATAATACACCAATGTAACTTGTGAGTTTGTATAAATACCAAGGGGCAGATTCAATTGGCTGCGGTGAAAGTGAGCGGTACTTTCACTAAAAAAACAAAAACCGTAGTGTCTTGCGTCCATTCCGGGACACTATGCACTATGCTCATCATCTTTTCCATTGGAATATGCAAGACGAATATTTGTGTTCAAAGGTAGCATCTGCTTTAGTTGCATCATAGTCAGTGTAAAAAGGGTTACAAACTGCTCTTCATATTGGCTTACACTGACTCCAGCTATTTCAGTGAGACACTTTAAAGACACGTTTCTGAACATTGGAACATTTAAAAACTTATATATTAACAAACCAACCTACACCTGTGTAGAAACATGAAATTCCCATAAATTAGCAACTCTCCATCAATGTTGATATCACCAGATGACAGCAGAGGAACCAGACTATCGATGAAGTCGTCCACGGCCTTCCCGGCTTTCACCAACATCATAACGCGGCGGGGTTTCTTCAGCTTTTTATTTTTTAGAACTGAATCAGTCCACAAATGTGTAATCGAGCTATGCTATCTTTCTCGGTCACCAAATGTGGAATATTACTTCACTGTACAGCTATGAAATATTTTATTTTATCAGGGACAAAGAGACTGCCAACTTAGTGTCTCCTTGTTAAAACATTTTTTCTTACATTGTGGGGTTAATAATTCCATATGAAAGTACTTTAAGCTTAAGTATATGGGTTCAATAATTTTTTTGAAAATAAAATTACAAGTGTAGGAAGACTTATAGGTAATATTTTAGATATTAAATTCTTTAGGTGAAGACCTGAAATTTCTTGGTGCATTTGAAATTATTTCATTACTAGACTTATTTTGCTGGGTGTGATGCACTTAATAAAATATCGTTCATACACAGCATTTGTTTATGTAAAGTACCATTTACTTGTATACCAGAAACATTTAAATCATTTCTAAATTTAGTTGTCCATAGTCCAAAATAGAGGACAGTAATGCTGGTGACAATGAGACTCATTTTCTAACAACCTGTATTATTCATTTGGAATCCCATTATTAAAAATGTGATCTTCTAATCTAGACTGAAATGTTCAAATACATATTCTAAGTAAGGGCACTCAATTGTATCGAATTCCTTTGGATGTCTTACTTTAGAACAGGCCTGTCCAACCTGCGGCCCTCCAGGTGTTGTGAAACTACAAGCCCCAGCATGCTTTGCCAGTAAACAACCCGTTGATAGATGGAAGGGCATGCTGGGACTTGTAGTTTCACAACACCTGGAAGGCCGCAGGTTGGACAGGCCTGCTTTAGAATTAAGTGATATAGACATTTTATATTATGACCATTTTGTCTAATATGTATAAAACAAATTTGAATATTTATGAGAAAGAGAACATTTTTGCAAGCAGATTCTTAAAATGTATGCCAATATTTTATTTTGTTAATAAGTAGAGTTATTGGTCTGTAATTTGTACAATATAGGATTTGGTTTGCGGATTATAGAGCTATGGCAAGATATCACTATAGATTATATAAACATGTAATCCACTTGGTCCTGAGGATTTACCGATTTAATAACTTTTTCTATTCTACTTTGAGCATTCTCCAAGGAAAATATATCTCCACTCCCTATTTGATGTGCTAGTATTGCGAGAGCTTTATTTTCCCAAACAGAATATTTTTTAAATTAGTATGAGATTCTAGCGTAAATTAAGGTTGTTGGAGATCAATTACAATTTTTCTTGTAAAACTTTAGAACTTTTTATTTTATGGTCTTACGAATTTTAGATAATTTTCTAGATTTGTGCTATTTTCAACTGGAATTTTTCTATTAGGAGCTAAATAATTGCCTTCCAAAGCTTTATGTGTTAACCAATTATTTGCGGTTTTAATATCTTCAGAATTTTTTTATAAATAATTCTAAAACGGTAATTTTATATTTTAGATTTAACTTCAGGTATTTGTATTAGTTTTTCATTATGTCTCCAGCATTTTGCTGTAACGAAATCTGCTGTAATAAGGTAAAACTAAGCTATGATCTATCCAAACTTGTGAGATTATTTTGGAAGAATTGACATTACAAAATTACTAAAAACATAGTGTGACCAGATGGGCTTACTTCGCACCCAGTCTGTAGGGAGAGGAAGGTATGGAGGGATGGTTCTTCCTGCACAGTTTATCTGGGTTTCTTTGTCACCATTAGTAACTGTTAGTGACCATTCCTACTGGGGTCATCTTGTCACCACCAAACACTCGCCAATTGCAAATGCCAACTGTGCAGTAGTTGTAGGAGAAACTTGCTGCCACCACCAGGCTCCTTTTCAGCGCCTAGAACCACTTACTTCTGGGTAGCTGGTATAGCTTCTACAGCAGCTCTTTGCTGTGGGTTGCCTGATACCTCTTATTATGGATTAGGACTGCTCGGTAGCTGCCAGAGTGTTGACACAGAGACACTGGGTTCAACACCAGACAGTCGGGGAACGGATTAGGGTGTAAGCTCTTATCTGTTGGTCACAGGATATAGCAGGCAATAGGGTTCAGGCAGAATCTTCAAGCTGTGATGTTTTATTGCTCAAGAGTCCTGATAAGGAACTTTACACGCTAGTCGAGAGATACTACTAGTGATCATCCAGAAATTCCAGATGGAATAATAACAACATAACATGGTCAAACAGGGCTCTCTTTATACAAATTCAGACACACATGTTGGTAGGGGGTAACCCAGACCCCTGGCACCACAAAGTCTGAGATATTACATCAGATTTTTAGCATCAGGCTGTAATATTCTCTAAACATGAGCTAACGCAATTTTAAACTTTAACAAAGGACACATCAATCTGTGATTTCCTAAACTAATTTTTTTTAATTTTTTTTAACAAGACAAGATAAAGGTACACCCTGTTGTGCATTCAGACTAAAAGAGGTCTGGGTCACTCACAATGTAAGGATTTCCTCTCTTCTTTTCTTACAAAAACACATTCCCTCCAACATATGGCTACCACATCAGAAATAAATACATTTCCAATAGAAAAAAACAATACAGTATCAAAAATCAGTACATTTGCAAAGATATGCAGCTGGGCCCCTAACTGATATAAATATATACAATAATCTATTTCTTTGTGATCCAGCCACACATAGGTTATTCTTAACTGCATATTAAGATGAGCTGAGAAAAATATATTCAGACACACAGATTCGATTCCTCCATACAGACTTGCAATTGTTTTCAAATTTTATTACAATTTGTAAAAAGTATACCTAAAATTTGGTATAATTTTAGAAGAATGATTGGGTTAAGATACTTAATTAAAACAGCTGTAGACCATTACCTGCCTACTATATGTGCATGAAAGTACTTAAGCGAGTTTTGTTTAGGAATACTTTAATGAAAAAAAGTTGCGTAAAAGTGAGTGAGGTAAAACCATGATGCATTGGAAGGGGATGTAAATTTAAATACTACTATTATATACATTGGAAAAGATCAATGTAAACTTGAATTGAACGGGGATGTATTAAAAGATTTGTTAGAAAATGCCTCATTCTTTATCTCCAAAATATTAGAAATTAAAGAGCTTTACTTTATTACTACTGTCCATAACTTTGTGATCTGTTTTTCATTATATACCTCCCTTGCAGTGTACTTGCCTTTTTTTTGTAAGGAAACAATTGAATTAAATTTTTTCTTGTTTCCAGGTGTGATTTTATTTTATTTTCTGTGATGCGATTTTCAATTTTCCTGTGGTCTTTGGAACTTTAAATGAAATAATTCAGGGTTATGTTTAACAGTCTCTTTAGTGAGGCAGGGAGGTTTGCTCAGAATCAGGACTTTCTGCAAGTACTGGACATATTTTCATTATGGGTGTACGGTGCCCAATCTCAGTCAAGGTTTCCAATAGTAGGTCACTGCTAAACAATTTCTTGGTTGTAATGTGGCAATACACTGCAGGATACATCCAATACATATGTGGAATATAAAATCCTATAAAAAACATTTGTCATGATACTATTGTCTACTGTACATAAAATGCATTTTTACAGTCACTCCTGATTTCAAGCATATGCCTAGCATGCATACCCATTAGTCATCACTAGTAATCGGCACTTACACCAGACCTGTAGCTGGTGCAAGTGATAGGATTGATAAACACGTACTTTTGAGAAAGCTTGAATAGGACGATGCTGCTGCATGTGCTTCAGTTTGGCACACTGCTACTGTAAATTGACTACGCGCACATGCCCATTCCCCTCCTCATTCTGGCCGTGAAATTATAAGATGTAGTAAGCCTCCCTTGTGGTCGAATATTAAATTGGCAGTTGCTGTGTTCTATAGTGTATGGCTTGGTTTTACGCAAAAAAGCATGTATTGGCAGTTAAGCTCCTTAACAAATTACGCCCGGTATGTTGTCCTGCATAGCTCAATTATTGTTTGATGCTGTTCATTTTTCTTGTGTATATACTGAAGTCTTATTTAAGTATTTCTACAGGTTTATTAATTTCTATTTATATTTGAGAACAAAGACATTATAAGTAATTTAATGTAATTACTGCATTAATCAGTTGAGAAATTATTGCAATCTGTAACAGTCCCCAACTTTGGGAGCTGTCCTGCAATAATGGTATTCTAGTAACCTTTCAAAATACTTTTGGTATGTGGATTCTCAGCATTATTTTGTAATTTCCCATAATATTCCATACATTTCACCTGCTTTTTACTTGCAAAAACAAAATTAATTATTCAATGTTTTGGTTCTCATTGGAATCTATTTTAAAATGTTTGCATAACAAACAACAATATAAAAAAACAGAAAGGGTGTGGTTGAACACACAATACATAATTACTAAGTATGAGTTATAAAATCACAAACACCAGTATAGCACTGCTAATAAAACCGCTCACAATAAGGAAAATCCATCTAGTAAATTCAATACTCAAAAATCCATATAAAGTGCAAATTGATTCATTTACCTTAATTACTTGATTAGAAAAACTAAAAATTTAATTTTAATGGGGATATTCATTTCAGGACAATGCTCTATAGGAGTCTTGTGTGATGTGTCGCTGCACACATTTCCAGATGATGAGAGGTTTCAGCAAAACTTAGCGACAATTTAAGTATTGAACATCCCACAGAGTTAGTATTGAACATCCCACAGAGTCTCATCACGCAAGGACCTACGAGACATTGTCTGGAACTGAATGGCACCCTTAGAGCTACGGGATCATTATATATGGTCTGACAAACGTACAATACAGCCAGGGCCTGATCAGGCTGCAGCCTGGGACGCTGGGTCCCGGGGGGCGTGGCGCTGCGGATATTTTTTTATTTTTTTTTCATTCATTTTCTTTTTCGGGGGGTGTGGGTCGCCGCGGGGGTTCCCCGCGGGGAGGTGGAGGTGGCGACGATCAAAAGCATTGGTGGTCAGTCGCTAGGCTGCCTGTTGCTGTGCAGCAGACAGGAAGCAGGAAGTCTTTACTTCCTGTCTGCTGATCTGAGGAGCGACGCTGGCCAGCACAACTACAGGTAAGTGAATGGGGGGACTGCCATGTATATCTATAGGGAGGAAGAGGGGGGGGGGGAGGGACTGCCATATATATCTATAGGGAGGGAAGGGGGGGGAGGACTGCCATGCATATCTATAGGGAGGGAAAGGGGGGGGACTGCCATGCATATCTATAGGGAGGGAAAGGGGGGGGGGGGACTGCCATGCATATCTATAGGGAGGGAAAGGGGGGGACTGCCATGCATATCTATAGGGAGGGAAAGGTGGGGACTGCCATGTATATCTATAGGGGGGGACGACGACTGCCATGTATATCTTTAGGGGACGACGACGACTGCCATGTATATCTATAGGGAGGGGGGGACTGCCATGTATATCTATAGGGAGGGAGAGGGGGGAGACTGCCATGCATATCTATAGGGAGGGAAAGGGGGGGGGGAGACTTCCATGCATATCTATAGGGAGGGAAAGGGGGGGAGACTTCCATGCATATCTATAGGGAGGGAAAGGGGGGGAGACTTCCATGCATATCTATAAGGAGGGAAAGGGGGGGGGACTTCCATGCATATCTATAAGGAGGGAAAGGGGGGGGGGACTTCCATGCATATCTATAAGGAGGGAAAGGGGGGGGGGGACTTCCATGCATATCTATAGGGAGGGAAAGGGGGGGAGACTTCCATGCATATCTATAAGGAGGGAAAGGGGGGGGGACTTCCATGCATATGTACAGGGAGGGAGAGGGGGGACTGTCATACAAATCTATAGAGTGGGAGGGGGGGGGCTGCCATGAAAATCTATAGGGAGGGAGAGGTTGATATGTGTGAAGAAGGGCAGAGGAGGGGGGCTGATATATGTAACTGGGGGAGTTTTGATGTGACGGGGGGGATAGCTACAGAGTGGAGGTAAGGAAAATAGCTGCAGGGGGGATGGATGCAGGGTGGGAGGCAAGGAAGATGGCTGCAGGGGGGGTTAAAGATAATGGCTGCAGCAGGGGTTAAGGAAAATGGCTGCAGGAGGTATTTAAAAAACAGAGCAGCTTTGGGGGGCATAACCTCATGATTGTGTGGTGGTCACGTGGATGCTCTCTGTGGTCTCAGCAATCACTAGAATACTAAATATTAGTGAGATGGGGCTGGTAGAGGTTTGTATTTGATTGACCACAAATATTCAGATGTTGCTTATATATGCCTGTACAATGAGGTACTTTTAGTGTTTTGTTTTAACTAAAGGGCCTAATCATTCAGGGTTTGTTAACATTTTGCATTATAATACATTTTTGAATTTTCAAAACAGGACGACAACTTTCCAGAAGCCAGCGTGAGGATAACAAAGTTGCAAGAGAGAAGAGCAAGAACAGGTGAGATACAATGGCACAATCTGTCTAAATTTGTATGCCTGAGAATACAACTGAACATTCATATTCAGGAGTGTTCCTATACACATATGTATTCGGGGGAGGGGGAGGTGGGGTTAGGGCGCTGCGGCTGTATTAGCCTAGGGCGGCCAGAACCCTTAAGCAGGCCCTGAATATATCAGCCACATACCTTCTACTAGCTGCGGACCCATCCCTCCCTGCCCTTATGAGTGGAGCCTATCCGATTGGACATGGATATCACATAGGATGTGCACCATGTGAGGACTGCCTTCCCATTGTGAGCAGAGAAGAAGTGCATCTGGAAGCGGCTGTAAGGTAAGTGTGAGGGGGAGGGGCTGATGTTACTGATGTGTGTGTGTGTGTGTTTTGACAGGGGCACTTGTGGCAATGCGTGTGTGTTTTGACAGGGGGGCTTGCGGCAATGCGTGTGCGCGGTGGGTGTTTAGACAAGGGGGCTTGTGAAAATGCATGTATGTGTTTTGACAGGGGGGCTTGCGGCAATGCGTGTGTGTGTTTTGACAGGGGGGCTTGTGGCAATGCGTGTGTGTGTTTTGACAGGGGGGCTTGTGGCAATGCGTGTGTGTGTTTTGACAGGGGGGCTTGTGGCAATGCGTGTGTGTGTTTTGACAGGGGGGCTTGTGGCAATGCGTGTGTGTGTTTTGACAGGGGGGCTTGTGGCAATGCGTGTGTGTGTTTTGACAGGGGGACTTGTGGCAATGCGTGTGTGTGGTGGGTGTTTTGACAAGGGGGCTTGTGGCAATGCGTGCGTGTGGTGGGTGTTTTGACAAGGGGGCTTGTGGCAATGCGTGCGTGTGGTGGGTGTTTTGACAAGGGGGCTTGTGGCAATGCGTGCGTGTGTTGGGGGTTTTGACAAAGGGGCCTGTGGCAATGCTCGTGTTTTGACAAGGGGGCCTGTGGCAATGCTCGTGTTTTGACAAGGGGGCCTGTGGCAATGCTCGTGTTTTGACAAGGGGGCCTGTGGCAATGCTCGTGTTTTGACAAGGGGGCCTGTGGCAATGCTCGTGTTTTGACAAGGGGGCTTGTGGCAATGCTCGTGTTTTGACAAGGGGGCTTGTGGCAATGCTCGTGTTTTGACAAGGGGGCTTGTGGCAATGCTCGTGTTTTGACAAGGGGGCTTGTGGCAATGCTCGTGTTTTGACAAGGGGGCCTGTGGCAATGCTCGTGTTTTGACAAGGGGGCCTGTGGCAATGCTCGTGTTTTGACAAGGGGGCCTGTGGCAATGCTCGTGTTTTGACAAGGGGTCCTGTGGCAATGCTCGTGTTTTGACAAGGGGGCCTGTGGCAATGCTCGTGTTTTAACAAGGGGGCCTGTGGCAATGCTCGTGTTTTAACAAGGGGGCCTGTGGCAATGCTCGTGTTTTGACAAGGGGGCTTGTGGCAATGCTCGTGTTTTGACAAGGGGGCTTGTGGCAATGCTCGTGTTTTGACAAGGGGGCTTGTGGCAATCAATGTGTGTGTGTGTTTTGACAAGGGGGCTTGTGGCAATCAATGTGTGTGTGTGTTTTGACAAGGGGGCTTGTAGCAATGAATGTGTGTGTGTTTTGACAAGGGGGCTTGTGGCGATGTGCGTATGTGTGTTTTGACAAGGGGGCTTGTGGCGATGCGCGTGTGTGTTTTGACAAGGGGGCTTGTGGCAATGAATGTGTGTGTTTCGACAAGGGGGCTTGTGGCAATGAATGTGTGTGTGTTTTGACAAGGGGGCTTGTGGCAATCAATGTGTGTGTGTTTTGACAAGGGGGCTTGTGGCAATGTGCGTGTGTTTGTGTTTTGACAAGTGGGCTTGTGGCAATGAATGTGTGTGTGTTTTGACAAGGGAGCTTGTGGCAATGTGTGTGTGTGTGTTTTGACAAGGGGGCTTGTGGCAATGAATGTGTGTATGTGTTTTGACAACGGGGCTTGTGGCAATGAATGTGTGTTTTGAAAAGGGGGCTTGTGGCAATGAGTGTGTGTTTTGACAAGGGGGCTTGTGGCAATGAATGTGTGTTTTGACAAGGGGGCTTGTGGCAATGAATGTGTGTGTGTGTTGTCGAAGTCAGCAAATTGGATAAAGTCATTTCAATTAATATCGAGCAGATTTGGTTGTCTTTGTCTGAAAAGATGCGTATTGCACGCTACAGCGTGGAAGTGCGTACACAGCCACAACACGTGGCAATAGCAGTTTTTACACATTTACACACATTCGCACCAATACGCATCTTTGTAAATAGTACACATTAATTATAGTCGCAACACAGTTATTTATGTCGAAATATAGTAGTGTTTATGTGTAATATTATAAGTTATATGCATATTAGTAATACATATGGTACAGGTTAAAGGAAACGCATCATGTTTGGTATCATATTAATCCCCTTTACATCAGCAGCTGTCCGGTTCATTCGGTTAAGAGATCGCACATTGCATACTCTAGTTATTGATGTTCGGGAATAAACCTTTAATATGATGTTGACTATAAAATGCTAATAGACTAGTTGGAACTGAAGTCTTGGCGGGAACGACGGAGCACATCCCCTGGAGAGATGACCCCCACCTTTGGATTCTTTAGTTTGAACTAGCCTATGATCTGCAACCCCCTGGACCTTCCTGAAGCCTGGACCAATAGAAGCAAGCCACACCCATCTGCATTGTTTTACTGTATTTATGTCTGCATATAAGCAGGAGCTTTTCATCTAGTGTTCAGTCATCTTGACCACAGACTTCAGACCTGAATGACTGTTCACTGGATCCAGAGCGCCTGTGATAAGTAACGGCTGTACTTATTATTATTTCGCTTGAATATTTCTGCTATTTGAGAATAAATATTTGTGCGTTGGAAACACAAATAGAGATTCGACAATCGTTATTGGATAGCAACAAAACATGCATAACAGTGTTTTGACAAGGGGGCTTGTGGCAATGTATGTGTATGTGTTTTGACAAGGGGGCTTGTGGCAATGAATGTGTGTGTGTTTTCACAAGGAGGCTTGTGGCAATGAATGTGATAATAAGTGAATATGAATGCCAGGGTGGTTGTGGGAAATGGTTATGTTTATTAAATGTAAATACTATTTATTGCTGGGGCTGTTTGGAGGGAGGAAACTGGTTTATTTATTAAATGTGAATACTAGTATTTTAATGTTGGGACTGGAGAAAGTCCTAATTATTAAATATGGCTTTTGATTTGCGTTTTCTAAATTTAATGTACCCATTTTATTTTCACAAATAGGGCCCCCAGCATTCTAGGATCCAGAGAAGCGGCAACTGAGCAATAGACACCAGCAACCACAGGTAGGGAAAGCAACAAGAACAGGTAGGTGAGAGCAGTACAGTCTGTGATCTGTATTTTTCTATATTGGCAGTTCCTCTGCACCATGTTATTAAATAAACACAAATATGTATATATTGTTACCGGTTTACTACAGATAAATATAGCTGCTTATTTTGTCCTACTTTCTATGTATTAGTCAAACTGTACCCATCACTCGTACACAGAGGAGGCTGCCATTATGTGGGGAACCAATAGTCATACGTTCCAACTGTCCCGATATCAGTGGGATTGTCCTGATTTAGGGCTCTGTCTCGCCCGGGGACATGTTTGTCCCATGGGCGGCAATATTGGGGAAAGGGTGGTATGTAATGAGTAGTCTAGCACTTTACAGCCCTCTGGTGGCATAGTCAACTTTGTACTAATCCCGCCTCCTTTTGTGTCGGCCCTGTCTACAGTTGATTTGGTCCCGCTTACAGGAGGCTACTTCCATTATTTTTTCCAGGGCCACTTTTAGTTCCCAATCTGCCCCTGGCCACAACATTAAAGCCAATGACAAGTGGAATGAATAACTGGAGTAATATCCAGTATGGAGTGTTGTGTTGAAAGAGTGAGTGAGATACATTGAGGAATTAATGTGAATGCTTATTGAAGGGGATTCATTTTTCTCTGTGTTTAATAAATTGTCTTTTTGTTTATTTTCTTTCCCCTGTTAGAGCTAGTGGGTGTGATTAAATTGCAATAGGTGATACAGCTGAGTACAGCAAGCTCTATTTAACATGAGGTGGTAAGCAATTTCATTGAGTTTGAAAATTCAGCTGCACTTTGATGTCAAGTGCATTTTGTGGAGTTATATCCAGTAAGGAGTTTAATGCAGGAAGGGGTTCCATCTTGTAAGGGGCTAACAAAGGCTAGTAGTTTCAAGTCCAATGTAGATTATAAGAAGTTAAGTTAGTCAAAATAAGATGAGTGGTAGCAGGATTGAAGATCTCACTCAATGCATAACTTGTCCTACGTATGCACACTTGTAACAACTGTTCCAAGGTATATACCTTTGAGAGAAATGTGAGCAATTGGTCTCCTTGGAAGCCCAGGTAACTGATCTAAGGAAGACCATTGCAACATCGAGGGTGACTGCCAATCTGGAGCATAGTTTACAGCTCACCATTGAGGCATTAGTAGAGCCAAGTGGAGCAGAGACAGCGGAGGATGCACAGGTAGGCAGCTGTGTAAGAATTACAAGGGTTAGCAGAGAGAGGAAGAGGCAAGCCAAATTTGAGCTGAGCAATCCCAACAGATTTGCCAGATTGGATGAAGATACTGTGGAAGGCAGTTCAGAATATATAGAGTTGGATGAGACTGCTTCCATACATACAGAAGAAAAGGAGGACAATCCTTAAAAATGTTGTTGGTGTGAGAGCATTTCTAGGTCCTCAATGATGATGGTAATAATGATATGTGAAGGAGTTAAAAATCTTGGCATTTGCCTTAAAAATATATTCAGTGTAATCACCAGCTCCAGCCTTGAACTATCTCAAAGACCCCTAGGACAGGGGATAATGGATGAGGACATTGGGAGTACTGGCTCCAGTGAAAGTTGATAAGGACCCATAAAAGTGACATGAAGAGAACTAACTAGCTATGTCAGAAGATTTATATTTACTGAGGAAAATATTAATCATGTGTTTCTCTTCTATAACCAGATCAAACGCTTTTTCATGTATAAATGTATGCCACTAATAAACGAGCACAGCTCAGTTCTATCTAGACATTGGCATGTCTGTGTCTTGATTACTGATCTCCTGGTTAACCAGCATCTTATCTCCCTGATATCTGAAGGGACTTGATAAAGGAGAGGTAAAATTACCCTAACATTGGAAACATAAATGGATACGTTCATAAGTTTATTCCTATGGGAAACAAATGTAAATGAATAAAGTCTAAACAAATGTGTCTAAAAAAAAGTTAAGGTAACAAATGAAAAGGAAGAAGCATGCATTTAAATTAGGTCTGAAGGAACTGAGGCGTTCTTCCATATCTACAAGTAATGTAATAAATCAAGCAAAAAGAAAATTAGAATGGCTATATTAAAAAATGAAAAACAAGTTGCAAACCCTAAAAAGTTTTTAAGCATATAAATGGCAAAAGGATTAAAAAAGACAATATAGGATCCATAAGAAGAGAGATGGGTGGATTAACGATAATAAGTAAAAAGCTGAGATATTAAGCTTTCTTTTCTTCAGTATTTACTAGAGAGGAACAATAGGAATAATACATAAAAATGGAAATGAACTGTGCCATTAATAAATACTTGGCTGATAAAGGAAGAAGTCCAAAGACGACTAAATGAAATTAAGATAAATAAAGCTTCAGGTCCAGATGGCATACACCCAAGGGTTCTTAGGGAGCAAACAAACTTAATTTTCATATACTCAATTTCATTAGACTGAGTACCAAGGGAATGGTGAAAAGCAGATATAGTGCCATTGTTTAAAAAGGGATTAAGATCACAACCAGGATATCATAGACCTGTAAACCTGACATCAATAGTGGGGAAACTACTAGAACAGAGGTGTCAAGGGATACCAATAGGTGATGTTTTCTGGATTTCTGTCTGTAGAAAGAGCTGTGGGGAAATTACTGACCCAGCCAAATATATTAACTCACCTTTGCATGACTAAAAAAATCCTGAAAACATGAACTGTTGGTAGCCCCTCAGGACTAGAAGGTATAGTAATGGATAGTATTCAGGATTACTTGGTGAACAATGAGATTATTAGTGGGAACCAGCATGGATTAGTGAGGGATAGGTCATGTCGAACTAATCTAATTAGTTTCTACGAGAAAGATAGTGTGAACTTAGACCATGGTAGTACAGTAGATATGGTCTACTTAGATTTTGAAAAGGCCTTTAATACAGTGCCACACGAGGTAGGTTTACAAAATAAGGGAACTGGGTCTAAGAAAACAACATTTGTACTTGGGTCGAAAACTGGTTGGAGAAAATGAAACAGTTATGATAAACGGAACATTTTTAATTGGTCAAAAGTTTTAAGTGTGTACCTCAAAGTTCAGTGCTAGGGCCACTCCTTTTTAATATATTTATTAATGACCTTGGTGATCATTTGAAAGCAAAGATTACATTTTTGCACATGACACTAAACTTTGTAAGGTAATAATATCAGAGCTGTAGTTTCTCTACAGAGGGTCTTAAATACACTTCAGGATTGGGCTACCAAATGGAAGATAAAATTTAACATAGATAAATGTAAGGTTATGCATTTAGGGATCAAAAATTATATATGATAAACTCAGGGGAATGTTTAATGACAAAAGATTTGGGAGTGCTCAGAGAGCAGACTTCACAATAGTGCTCAATGTCAAGAAGCAGTTGCAAGGGTCAATAAAAGTATTGTCATGCATAAAAAGAGGCATAGATGCAAGGGAAGAAGGTGCAATTCTGCCACTATATAAATCATTGGTAAGACCTCAACTTCAATACGGAGTACAGTTCTGGGCACCACTCTATAAAAAAAAATACGATTTGTAACCAGAAAGAGTTCATAGAAGGGCAACAAATTTATAAAGGGTATGGAGTCATTAGGTTATGAGAATAGGTTAGCCAGTTTAGGCAAGTTTACTTTAGAAAAAAAGCGTCTAAGAGGGGGCATGATTAATATGTACAAATACAATAAGGCTCAATACAGAGAAATTTCATGGGAACTTTTTACCCCAAGGACTGTACACAGGATACACTGTCACCCCCTAATGTTAGAGGAAAGAAAAGTTTCACAACCAGAAAAGGAAAGTATTCTTTACAGTAAGGGCAGTCGGGATATGAAATTCCCCATCAGGGAAGGTTGTGATGACAGATTCAATTAGTATATTCAAGATAGAGTTTGTCACACGTCTGTGCTAAAAGCTGGAAATGACAAATATGGAGCCCAGAGTATGGTGAAAATATAACAATATAGCAAATATAACAAACAGAATAGTGCAGGAAAAGGTACAAACCAGATATTGCTGAGACTAAACAATGGATGTCTGGGTGAGTCTGAAAGCAGGTAAAATAACAAAGAATACGGCTGGTACAGGTGAACTGGTTGAGTGAGATTAAACCAGGAACAGGAATGGGTTAGCAGCTTGCAGTAGTGCAAGGGAACAAGAGCAGTAGTAAAAGCAGCAACACAACAACATTAAGACCAGCAAAGGTGAGCTGTAGGAGGCAGGCATAAATAGGCAGGTAATAGGTGCAGCAATTAACAGAAGCAGAATATTATCCCGTGCTAGGGAGAGAAGAGGGTACAATATCAGCACCTCTGGTGAGAGGTACTGCAAGGCTAACACAATACCATATCCAATATAGATCATGAGACAGGCGTTGCCGAGATAAAGCAACATCCTAAGGCGATGTTGCAGAACAGGCGGGAGCAGAATTTGACAGGATTTACAGACAAATTTTTAGTGGAAAAGTGTAGCGAGGGTTACAACTGGCAATTAAAATGAAGGATAGCAGTGGATCCACAGAGAAATAAGACTGCAATATTGGGTCAGGAGGGATATTTCCCGATTGAAAAAGATTGGTGGCTGCTTCATCTGGAGCAATTTCAAATATGAGATAGGGATTGTAGGAGACCCAAAATAGGTTGAACTTGAAGGACTGGTATCTTTTTTTTCTACCTCATCCACTATTACAATATGTATCTTGCTACAATAGCACCTGTCAAGAGGTGGGATATATTAGGCAACTAGTGAGCAGTCAAGTTCTTGAAGTCGATACGTTGGAGGCAGGAAAAATGGGCAAACATTAGGATCTCAGCGACTTTGACAAGGGACAAATTGTGATGGCTAGATGACTAGCTAAGAGAATCTCCAAAACAGCAGGTCTTGTGGGGTATTCCTGGTATGCAATGGTTAGTACCTACAAAAAGTGGTTCAAGGAAGGACAGCCAGTGAACTGGTGACCAAGTAAAAAGCGCCCAATCCTAATTGATGCGCATGATTAGCGAAGACTAGTCTGTCTGGTAAAATCCTACAGAAGAGCTACTGTAGCACAAATTGCAAAAAAAGTTAATGCCGACTACGATAGAAAGGTGTCATTACACACACAGTGCATCGAAGCTTGCTGTGTATGGGTCTGCATAGCTGCAGACTGGTCAGAGTGCCCATGCTGACTCATGTTCACCACCGAAAGCACCAACAAAGGGCACATGAACTCCATCACTTGACCATGAAGCAATGGAAGAAGGTGGACTGGTCTTATGAATCACGTTCTATTTTACATCATGTGGACGGCCGAGCGCGTATGCGTCATTTACCTGGGGAAGAGATAGCACCAGGATGCACTATGTGAAGAATGCAAGACGGCAGAATCAGTTTGATGCACTGCGCAATATTCAGCTGAGAAATCTTGGGTCCCAGCATTAACATGGATGTTACTTTGACACGTCCCACCTACCTAAATATTGTTGCTGATCAATACACCCCTTCATAGTAAGGCTATTCCCTGATGATAGTGGCTTCTTTTAGCAGGATAATGTGCATTGTCACACTGCAAAAATTGTTCAAGAATGGTTTGAGGAACAAGACAAAGCGAGTTCAAAGTGTTGACTTGGCCTCCAAATTCCTCAATCCGGTCAAGAATCCGAGTGATGTGCCTCAACTATGAGCACCATAATCATGCTCATCTTTGTTGCCTGTTCGAGCACACATATAACTTGAAAATGTGCACATATGGGATTGTTGTGTTAGAAAGGGTTGCAGCTTGTTGCTCACACCACCCTCATTATCCTGCCACACATAACTTAATCTCTCCAAGAGGAAAATAATAGGTAAAATGTTGCTAATGTCACATTCATACGCACTAACAAATGATTCAAGGTTGAGGAGCAGATTACAAATGACTTGCTACTGCCTTGGGCGAAAAAAAGTCATGTCCACACACATTGAATGTAACTTTGAAGTCATTGATGGCTAGTGCTCAATTTCATGATTTACGTATGCAAGCATTTTGTTTGCTGCATGTTATTTTTGCTTTAAGTACTGTAAACTTAAAGTGACCAGGCAATCTCTGCTAAGTGTATTTGATCCACGTACTTCATTCCTTATTAAATAATTTGGGACAGTTGTAAATTTTTAACAAACTGGTTAAACCACACAGAGAAAGAGGTTCCAAGATATTTGGTACAATGTATGTCCTAATGACTTAATTATCTTGCATCCCCAAATGCATTGCAACAAATTCAACTATAGCATACTGGTATTTATTTTCTATTGTATTTAACATGTTTTTATAGGCGCTTAGACAAATGTTTTTTAGCCAAACTCAAGGTTGGTTTTTCTTACGATTCTGCCATCAACAGATTGACAATTTTTTACTACTACTAAAACAACTGATGATAGACCAAGCTGTGACACAGTATTACAACAAACTAGTCCCAAAACGTACTCATCTCATAGGGTAGCCACAGCAATGAGCTTATGAGGCAATAACCAGTGCAGTCAAGTGTCTCCACTGAAAACATTGTTTCCCGGTAAGTACACATTCCCACTGGTTGCACAGGGCCATTTGACAATGTTCCAGAATCTCCCTCCCTCTTAATACACAGCAGTAACTGCAGTATTAACTTCCTGCAAATATCTATTCTCACCTTTTTCCAATGTTCCTTCCACCTTCTCTTACAAAGAAGTCTTTGCTCACTTTCTCTCTAGCAGAACGTGGACAGTTGTACAGACCTGCAGCTTCCAAGCTATTAGTCAAGTAATCCTCAGTCACTTTGCAGTGAAGTGCAACATGACCTGGTGGCTCTTGCACATATTTATGGGAAGCGCAAAGTGGCTTACACAGAAGCAGAGATCAGGGAAGGGAAAATAACCAGGTAAAATGTTGGGATAATTCTACCAATTTCCCGATAAAACATCAACTATACACAGAACTCACTTTGCACAGATCACATTAAACACTGAAAATGGCATCTAGCTAAATGTTAACGGACTGCCTCAAGCCCCAGTCTGTACAGTATATACTCCCTTTCTACACATAGCACCACTGAGTTATTTGTACAATATAAACAGTGCAGTCTTCCTTCGCAGCATTTTAATTATCAGTCAAATTATGATTCTGTAGTTCACATAGTTTATTTTTCTGTCAAATTAGATGATGTGTATAGTAGAAAATCTTTACTAGAGACAATGCCTTGTAACTGTTGTTCTGGGTTAGAAAAAATTATTTACAGCATATATGATTAAAATATTTTGTTTGCCAATTTCTGCAACAATCTAAAATTCATTGTTTACAGTTGAAAATCCTACTAAGGCAAGTCTCACAGTTTGACAATTATTATTGAATAAATATGTAAGAAAGAACATACCCAAATCCTCATGTGTTGCTTTTGAAGTAAGGAGAACAGTTGACTCCGGATTCTGGTGAGGTTTAAACCTGATCTGCACATCTTGCAAAGCCCTAAAACACATGTGTTTACATTACATCAACTTACCTCATAGAACCATTGATATTAATATTACAATGAACCCTCCTTAAACTTTTAACATGGAACAAAGATCAAAATAGACATTATGGTGTTCTAAAACGGTTAACAGATGAATGGGTATATTTTATATAAATGCACATTGGTTAAAGGGGGGTGGGGGGACAAGTAGATTTATTAAAAGTTCAACCAAACTACTGATTTATATCAATCCCAGAATCTGAAATTTCTGTTTTATGCTAGTCCTGGAATCTGAGCTTTTCAGCAAACCTATCACTTGACATGTATGAATAGATGTTTTATGGTAAAGACAAAGAGGAGCACCTCTGTTGCATACATATTTGGTATTGCTAAATGCGTGAGCACTACATTTTTGGGATAAATTTATAAGGTCGCACTAATCACATGACAGTACCTTGTGAGACTGTTTAGTAGTGTTCTACTCTCTCCAATGCTGCTACTTTCTATACATCAGCAATCTGATATTTGAGAGCACCAGTAAGAAGAACTGGAAGCACTTACAAAGAAGAGGGAGAAAATAGTGAAGAGAGCAGATCATTAAGCTGACTGATTTATCTATAAGGAGTGCTCCTTTGGTGGATTAGCCTTGTAAGAGGGGACAGGAAAATTTTTTTTTTTTTTAGCAAATATAACGGATCTTTTATTTCTTTTTAAATGAAAACACTCATACCCTACACCTGAAAAGGCCACATTATCTGAATATATCTATTAGTCACCTCTTTGCTTGGCAAATCCCAGTATATGCAATATACAATCTTCCTTTGCAATTGTCAGTTAGCATGTACTTCCATTTTCTTTTCTCCCTGCCCAGCAACAGAGTTATTACAGACATTGGTAGGTGCATGTGCTATCAATCTTTTCATTGCCCAACAGCAAATGAATCTACACTAATCACATTATTGTGATTAGTATGACTTTACTGTCTAAAGTGTGCTTCCACATTCACGTTCTGAATTATGTAAAGTCAGCCATAGTAGTAATGCACATTATCATACATTTAACACATTTGGATGTGAGGACTACATCCACATTTAGTTCTTCTGGATCCACATGCATATAATTTTACTTTTTAACACAGTAGGCATGCTACAACAGCACAAGTAGTGATCTTTTGTAGACCACATTGTAGACAGGGCCTTTCAGGTTTTTTTTCCTTATTGAATTAAGATAGCTCAAAGGACCATTAGGTTGAAAGCATGCAATGACATGAAATAACATAAAAGCTTGAATGTCAATGATATCTAAACTTATGTTTGCATGGGTGCCAAATATCATAATTAAAAGAAAAAAAAAATTAGAAGAAAAAATAAAACATTTATACAGGAGCCTAGACAACTACACATGTTATGTCACTGTAAATCTAACAAGGAGAAAGCTTCTGTAGCAGGAGGGAGAGCAGGTTGAACAAAAAGCGCTAGGTGTTCTAATTCTCAAAACCACATCATTCTCACACTTAAACCACTGGAGTATTCATATTTCTCATGAAGAAGTGCACAAAATAAAAATTAAACAAAAACAGGACGAATGCATCGGTCCTCTATTAGCCTTGTTTAAAATGCCGATACCGCCATTGCTCCTAACGAGAGATGCTCAAGCTCGGTTTCCCGAAAACTGAGCCCAACTGAACATCGGAGATCTGACTACCGATCCGAGCCGGCTTGGTTCTTTTGCGCGCCCTCGGAACTAAAAACAAGGCAAAACATCATTGCTGCATCGTCGGATCTCACAAGTTTTAGATTCTATAAGCACCGCCCTCCACAGAGATCCGGGGCTATTTCACAGAGAGACACAGAAGTGGTAGCAGGGTTCTTGGCAGTCTCCAGTGCAGTTGGGCAGCGTCATTAATGAAAGAAAAAGAGGAGGGGTGGCAGTGTTCTTAAAAGTCTCCAGTGACATTGTACTGTGCCATAGCTCGCACAAAAACAGGAGAGGTAAAAGTGTTCTTGCCAGTCTACAGTGTCAGTGCCTTTGCTCACTGTCATTGCTGAAACAGAAAGAATAGAGTGGCAGTGTTCTTAAAAGTCTCCAGTCACATTGCTCTGTGTAATAGCTCACACAGAAACAGGAGGGGTGGCAGTGTTCTTGTCACTCTCCAGTCACATTGTTCTGTGCTATCGATATGGATTCACATTAGTCCACAGAAGACCAGGAGCACCAAGCAGCTGCTGGCACCAGTCATGATCATACTAATCCCTCTACGTCATCTGCTAAAGCCTATGTTCAAATGCATACTGGTTTAAAGAGAGAAACAAAAACTAAAAAAAAACAAAAAAATCCCATCTTTATAAAGAAAAAAAACCTCTATAATAATGGTGAAAGTTTACTGTTTACTGTATAAAAACATAAAATTGCCAACATGCCATTCTACCCAAAATATTAACAAGCATACCAGCATCAGCTCCCTTCTCTCAGCTAGATCCCAGCACCTGCAATCTACACGGTCATCCTAACTCTCATCAGTGTGTACATCATCCTCACATAATACTAATTCATCCCCAATGAAACCCACCATTACAGAAGTCCCTGTACTTGTTAGGAACCCCTCCAGCCAGTACAACAACACCCGGAGTCTGCTCCGAAAGTCTGGTGTTCACTGTTGCCCCTAGTGGTGGGGACAGACTTGGCCGCAGACAAACGGAGGGTCGTGTGATGTGTACCGACTGTGGGGAACCCAGGAACAGTTGGTAATGGCAGACAGCGTATCCAGAGAACTAGCAGAGGTCAGGGGTCACTTGCTTGATAGAATAGTCAGAAAACACGCCAAGGGTCGGGGTCACGAGCAAATCAGCAGTATCCAAAGTTCAAGCCAGAAGGTCAAGGGCACAGGCAGAAGGCAAATGCAAGGTACAGGCAGGGATCATACACGGTAAACGAAAGTCCAAAGGTTTTCACACCAACAGCAGGCAGCAAACAGGAGTCTGGAAGCTATAACCGGCAGGGAGGCTAAGCCCTCCCTGCCTTAAATACAGAAATGGACAAATGAGTGCCTAGCTCTCTAATTGCACACAGACTGTCCCCATAAATGTATTGCTTAGCCTGCAGGCTTGCCGCACTGTTGCGCACGCGCCCGGCTGCCCCGTAGTGCCGGGAAGCGGCACTGAACTGCAAAGCAAACCGCAACGATCGGCTGGCCCCCGGAAGTGACGTCCCGGCCATCGCTATGACGTCCTGTGAGAGAGTCGTGGCGTCTGGACAGCGCCGCGGCTCGTAACAGTACTTTGATGTAATTGCCGGTAATAGCGGTACTCGTTCATTTTAATGGCAGAGTTCTCATGATTTTTAGCCAATTCCTTTAGACCACACAAAATATCAAAATGTTTTTCTGAAATGTTCATCTGCATCACCACTGGGTGTCTTGGGAAGCTAAGTTTTCTCCTAGCAGCCGTTGCCAAAGAAACTGAGGGAGAAGACATTGTCGTGTCATGCACCACTTGAGCAGTCAGCTTGCTGACCAGGAACTCATTGCATCTCTTGAAATCTGGGTAAGTTGGAACAGAAAGAAGAGACATAGCTCATAAACCTAGGATCATGCACAGTTGCCAAAATGTAGTGATCCGATTTCAAGATGTTGATAACTCTTGGATCCTGGCGAAGCAAATAAAGTGCTTGATCTACAAGTCTGACATAGTTAGTGGAATTGCTTTGTTTCATCTCCTTCTTCAATTTCTCTAGCTGCTTTTCCAAAAGTCTAATTAGGGGAATCGCTTGACTCAAGCTAACAGTGTCTGAATTCACTTCACATGTGACTACCAAGAGTGGTTTCAGCACCTTGCACAACACGGAAAGTATTCTCCACTGTGCTGAACTAAAGTACATTCCCCCTCAAATTATAATCTTCTTCCTGTTGCTGCAATCTCCTACATGCTGTAGCAGAATGCCGAAAATAACCCGAATTATTTAGAGACACAGACAGCAGCTCCTGCATGTTAATGTCATGTTTTTAAAAGCTCTGTACCAACAAGTTGATTGTGATGTGATGGAATTCTCACTGCTTTAATGCACACTCAATATTGGTGGCGTGATCACAAATGACATATCCTCAGGAGAGTCCAAGCGGGATAAGCCATGTTGCATTCCTTAGTTTTTCAAACCGGTTGTCAGCCAGTGATACACAAATGTAGGATAGCACTTTGTATTTGCAACAGGATGAGGGGGGATATTTGTGTAGCGGACAACGGCACTAATGAGGATGTTGGTAAGGATGATGTTGTTTGTGTAAGTCCTGCACCAGTGGAAGCAGTTCTTGCCAGTGATAAGAAGGTGGCCATTGTCAAGCCTGGGCATAAGACTAAAAAATCCACCTCTTATGTGTGGAATTATTTTTACCCAATCCTGACAACAGTTGTCTAGCCATTTGTAGAGTTTGTAAAGTCACACTGGCAACACCTTCCTCATCAATAACCTCATTAGTGATTGTGATCGGAGTTAGTCCCGCATTCAAGTTGCTAAGGCTAGATAACTTATCCGCTATCCAGGATTACCCTGAATAATTCTTGAGCGTTAGTCCGGCTGTTGCTGCTACTGCTGGGGATGGATCTTCAACCCATTAGTAGACCAAGAAGACTGCTAGTAGTTAACAACAATTGACTGTTAAATAATCCTTTGCAAAAGAAAGCAAGTATGAAAGCTGTCACTGAGTTGCAAAGCGGATCACAGACGCCATGACGACTATGCTAGTATTAGATCTGTGTCCAATATCCACTATTAATGCAGCTGGTTTTAGAAAGGTAATTGAGGTCCCGTGCACCCGTTACCAAATTGCATCATAAAACCTTTTTACTAGAAAAGCAATTCCTCACTTCTACCAAAGGGTTCAATAAAATGTAATTATTGGGCTACAAAATGCAATTGTACCCATTGTACACTTTACCACAAATAGTTGGACAAGTGTAACTGGGCAAATTAAAGATTATATGACTGACAGCCCACTGGGTTAGTGAATCGCATTCAGCAGCAGGAACAGCAGCAGCATGTACCCAACAATTCCAGATTTTTCAGTGGCTGGCTACTCTGTGTATCACAGGCTTCACTAAGAGACATACTGCTGACAACCTGTTCAAAAAACTAAGGGATGTCATTGCAGTATGGCTTATCCCGGTGGACTCTCCTCAGAATATGTCATTTCTGATAACGCCACCAATATTGTGAGAGCATTACAGTTAGGTGACATCCATCACATTCCCTGTTTTGTTCACACAATTAACTTGGTGGTACAGAGCTTTTTGAAAAATGACAGGGATGTGCAGAAGATGCTGTCTGTGGCCCGAAAAATTTCGGGACATTTTCAGCATTCTGCAACAGCATGTAGGAAATTGCAACAGCTGCAAGAACAATTTATTTTGCCTTGCCACCAACTGAAGCGAGAGGGGGTAACAAGGTGGAATTCCACACTATATATGCATATGAGGATGGACGAACAGCAAAAAGCAATCCACGCTTACTCCACAAGCCATGACACTGGGAAAGGAGAGGGAATATATTTAAGTCCAGTGCAGTGGAGAATACTTTCCATGTTGTGCAAGGTGCTAAAACGATTCGAAGTAGTCATCTGTGAAGGGAGTTCAGACACTGCTTGTTTTAGCAAAGCGATTCCCTTAATTAGAATTTTGGAGAAGCAGCTTGAGAAATTGGAGGAGATGAAACAAAGCAATTAAGCCAAGTATGTCGGACTTGTATATCAAGTACTTTATTCGCTTTGCCAGGATCCAAGAGTTAACATCTTGAAATCGGATCACTATATTTTGAGGACTATGTTTAAGAGTTATGTCTTCTTTCTTTCCAACTGCCCCAAGTGGTATGTGACACGACGGCGTCCCCTCCTTCAGTTTCTCAGGCTACTGCTGCTAGGATAAAACTAAGCTTTTCCAAGAGACCCAGTGGTGATGCAGATAACTCAGTACAACATTTTGACATTTGGTCTGGTCTAAAAGAATTGCCCAAAAATTGTGGCACTTCTGCCGTATTTCCACCTGATCCTATTATCAACATCCAAAGAATGGTGGAGAATTATTTTAATGACAACATACAAATAGACATGTCAGATAGTCCCTTTACATACTCGGAGAAAAAAAAAAAGAGGCAATTTAGAGAACTATGTACAAACTCGCTTTGCAATACCTAAGCTGACCACCCTCCAGTGTGTACTCTGAAAGAGTTTTCAGCACAGACGGCAACCTTGTCAGCGACCGATGTAGGAGGCTACTGCCTCAAAATGAGGAAAAGCTGATGTTTATCAAAATGAACTACAAATTCCACGAGGAAGGCCTTTACCAACAATTACATCAAAGTACAGAGACTTCTGTAATAGTGGATTCCAGCGGGAATAAACTAGTATTGTGTGAGGAGGACGACAGTGTAGATTGCAGGTGGTGGGAGCTAGTTGAGAAGCTGATGTTGGAATGCTTATTAAAATTTTGGCTATAATGGCATGGTAATTTTATGTTTTTCTACAGTAAAGTTTCAGCTTTATTAAAGATGTGCTTTTTTGTTTAGATTATTGTTTATACATTTATGTTACGGAGACTTCTGTAATGGTGGATTCCTGCGGGGATGAATTAATATTGTGTGAGGATGATGTAGACACTCATGAGGGTGAGGATGAGGCTGTAGATGAAATCATCATCTTGCCGCTGTAGAGTTCATTAACAGCACTGTTAGTTTAGCTGCCTTAAGCCCATTCTTAGCTTGATTTGTTGGGGGCCCAAACAAACCAAGCACTTCAGCCAAGGACAATGCCATCTTGCATAATTTTTCTGTCCTGAAACTGCTGCGTGGCCCTGGCAATGTTTCCTAGATGCGATATAAACTGCTGTGTGTTTGTGCCATTGCTCTAACCAGCCTTGTTGCAAACTTACAGTTCATTAACAGCACTGTTGGCTTGGGTTGGGTACAAATTAATGACTACAGTAAAACCGACATCGGTTTGACTGATGGGACTGTATAATGTACAGTAAACATTATAGAGGCGGCCTTTCTTTAAATGACCACCTTAAGACCGAGAATGTCTGGTTCGCACTTTAACCGGACGTCATTTGCACACACCGGCATTTTTATGTGGCGGAATTGTTGGCAAGAGTCATTCCAAGCGGTCGTTCCCACCTCCAGGTAAGACAGCTCAAAATCGCACTTCTCCCATCGGTCAAACGGATGTCGGATTTACTGTAGTCGCTGAAGTGACTACCACCGGTTGGCTTAGCTGCCTTAAGCCCATTGTTAGCTTGTTTTGTGGGGGCCCAAACAAACCAAGCACTTCAGTCAAAAAAGTGGCACTTCTTGTCACTAAAGTGCTTGCTTTGTTAAACTGTACTTGCTACCCTTCCTGTGTCTGTGTGAATTTGCTAAGCTTTGTAACATATGGGTGGGTGGGAGGTCCCAATGACAATTCCATCTTGCACCACTTTTCTTTTCTGCCACTGCAATGTTGCCTAGATGTGTTATGAACTGCCGTGTGTTGTATCGTTGCTCTGTCGCTTGGCATCCAGCCAGCTTGCTGCAGTCTTTGTCCGAAAGTGTATAAAAATAATATTGTGACCTGTGAGGTAGTCAAAATTGACTGGAAATGACTGGAAATTAGTGTTATTGAGGGTTATAATAATGTAGGAACAAAAAAGAGCAAAATTATGTGATTTTAACATATTTTAGCAATTTTTCTTAAAAATACAGATCCAAAACCAAAACACAGGGGTCAGTGAACATTTCTACTCCTAGCAAGGCCCACCACACTCTCCTCACTCGCCATAGATGACGGGAAGGTCGTGGTCCTGCGCTCTGGCAACATCTTTTCTGTTCCCCCAACTGATTGCTATGACACTAAGCATGCGTTCACTTGCAATTTAACGTCCCTTGTTCATTGAGTATAAGCAGCCTCTGACTCTTGCCCTGAAGTATGTTAGGCTGTTAATGTGTTCCAGATATTCATGTTCAAAGAGAGAGTCAGCTCTATTGTCTGTTTGACTCCTGACATATTGTTCCTTGACACCTTCCAGAGTATTCCTGGTAATATCTTCCAGTGCATGCCTGGTATGTGTACAAATCCGGTGTAATTCCTAGTATCGTTATCTTCCACAGTGTTCCTAGCAATATCTTCCTACGAGATATGGGTATATTCAATAAGCCTGTGCATTCCTGGTATCAACAACTATCAAGTGCACCTCTCCTGTGGTACCCATATTTCCTGGCATTGCCTCCACTTCTGAACTACCTAACCTGCCAGTCATACCTGGGACCCTCTCAGTGCTGGCAGCAAAATCTATACCTCTTTGTGGGGGTTCCCACACCTCACATCCACAGCAGGTAACGCCAGTCCACGATAAATCCATAGTCTACTATTTTTGGGTCACCTTGACTGTTTGGGAGGATATATCTGAACCCCTGTTACAGCCCTTATTCTCATAAAAGAGAGACTGACTCATGAAACCCATGCACATAAATTATTAATACTGCATATACTAACACCTGTCAGTACTGCTCCACCACCTATTTATCATCTATCTCTCAACTGGCAACAGGTGTAAAATTCCTGGACAAGGTGATCAGCTTGACAAAGCAATATTTGACATTATTAACCTTCAAAAATCACAATCATGTTAAGAAAATCAGCAGAACTCATTATATATAGGGTATGTGTTAAAATTCAGTGCATAAAAGCAGGAGAATTTTATTCTCCTTGCTGCCACAAAGGCATTTAACACAACTGAGTGCCCCCTTTATTTGCTTGAAGTTCAGGTGTGTCAAGACATTTGTCAATTTATTTAAGCTATGTACACTATGGCTAGGGTTTACATTTGATCCATTTCCCTAGGACGATGCATGCACTACAACAGTCCTCCACCTTCCACTTTACTGCATGAAATTCTTTACCATGTCCAACACCGATCAGCCACAACATTAAAAGCTCTGACAAGTCAAGAAAATACCATTGTTATCTCGCTACAATGGCACCTGTCATGGGGTGGAATTTATTAGGCAGCAAGTGAACAGTCAGTTCTTGAAGTTGATGTGCTGGAAGCAAGAATAATGGGTAAGTGTAAGGATCTGAGCGACTGTGACAAGGAACAAATTGTGTTGGCTAGAAAACTGGTTCAGAACAAATCTAAAACGGCTGGTCTTGTGGGGTGTTCCCAGTATACAGTGGTAACAAAAAGTGTCCAAGAAAGGACATCTGGCAATAGGGTCATGGGCAACCGAGACTCAATGAAACACGTGGGTAGCCCATGGCTATTTCATCTGGTTGAATCCGACAGATGAGCTACTGTAACGCAAATTTAAGAAAAGGTTAATGCTGGCTATGATAGAAAGAGGTCATAACACAGTGCATCGCAGCTCGCAGTGGGAGGTATGCTGGTTGGACTTTACTACATGTCCTTTCAGTCTGACATATTTGGTGTACTGCAGAAGCACTGACCAATGCTGGAAGTATGTTTGATAACAATGCTGTTTTGTAAGGTACCCTATATACAGCATTTACACTGCTTTTTCTTCATAGCTAATTTTCTATTTAGGTCACATGTTATGCTATCAAACTCTTTTCAGCCCTTCCTATGATGAAGTGATTTAGGGCTAATGCAGAGTGGGACATACGCCAATGTGAGTAGAATATATTACATGAAATCGCTCTAAGCATGCCCAGAAAATGAGTGCATGGCAAAAGCTCCTATGCACACTGATTCTGACACTTATGCCTGCCTGCTTCTGGAGAGGCAGGACTGGGAAGGAATGGGGTGTGCAAACACAGGAAAAATACCCAAAAGGAATGTACAGGTTAATACGGCTCATGCAGACCTGCAGAATCCAGCATAAACACGCCTTTTAGAAAACATATTTCTTGCACCTGCTATAGGGTAGGTGCAAATACACTCTGATGCAGAAATAGATGTACCTCGAGATTAGGACAGCCCTGCATATGAACAGAATACACTATTTCCTTACTTTCTTTTTGTTTTTAAAAAGTAAAAGTAAATTAACTCCAATTTTAAATCAATTATTTTTATTACATTTTTCAAACAATAAAAATACAACATAACATGGTTAACTTGGCAAACAGTTCCAGTTCTTTTGAATATATAACTCTGCACGGAAATACATATAAATAATTAATCGTATATGCAACACACAGTTCCAATAAAACCCAATGTAACAATTGGCCCACTCAGGTATAGCTTCCCCTCCCACCCCCACCGAGCACCATGGCCCCAAACCCTAATATTCAGTTATCCACTAAAAAGAGAAGAGGCGGGGTACTCAAAATTGATCAAAATCTGCCGCTAGTGATCTCACTGCAAATCTAGACTTCAACGAGACCAGACTTTAAAGTACTTAGGCATATTGTTTCTAGACTAGTAGGTGAACCGCTCATGTCCCACAGCCTCATTTACCAAAACCACCCAGGCAACAAATTTGGGCCCATCACCGGCCATCCACTTTCGAGCTATAACCACTTTAGCTAATACAAGGAGGTTGGTGACGTATCCGGTTGCGTTCCTACTCAATAGTTATTCCACTCCCATAACAAACACACAGGTCTTTGGAAATAGCACAGGGATCCTGACGCCTATATCCCGTATCCCCTCCACCATCTCCGTCCAAAAGTCCCCAACCACAAGGACAGTACCAAAGTAAGTGCCAGAAGTCAGCAGGAGTTTCTCAACACTTTGGGCACATAGAGTTAGTTCTGACACCCATATGGTTCAGCCTGTGCGGGGAATAATATGCTCTGTGTAATATATGTAACTGCACCTGCCTAAACCGGATACAGGAGGTGGCCTCTCTGGCACTGTCAAAAATGGCACTCCAGTTGTCGTCATCTAAGGGGCCTAAATCCACCTCGTCCGCAGCCCACCCAAGTCGTCAGGAGCAAGAAGGGAAAGGACGTTAGCATAAAGAATGGAGATGGTCTTGGTTGTGCTCATCTGTCCCAAAAGCGAACGGAGAGGGGCCATGTCAAAAGTAATGAGAGTTCTGCCAAACTGGGACTCCAGGGCATGTCGGAGCTGCAATTAAGTAAAGAATAGGCAGTTAGGAAGTGAAAATTCTGATCGCAGTTGCCCAAAGGATTTAAGAACACCATTGTAATAGAATTGACACATGGATGTGACCCCTGCTGCACGCCACCGGAGAAATTGCCGCAATTTATACAACTCAGGAAAGGCGAAATTAACCCAGATCGGAGTATCAGGGTATATCCCAACTGTATCCCTCACTCCCTGAAGCGCATTTCATACCAACAAGGCCTGCCTAAGTAGTGGTGGAACAATTCTTGAAACTTGAGTACCCAACAAGGCCTGGACAGGTGGGCGCTCAAAACCTGTACACCTGGCCAGATAACTGACAAGGGCGGCCGGTGGAGAAGCCCCAAACCATCCCTTCAGATGCGCCAATTGTGCGGCTAGATAGTAGCCCGAAAGTCCAGAAGAGCAAGTCCCCCAGAGGCTTGGGAACGGCACAAAGTAGCTAATCTGATTCTCACCAGCTTCCTCTCCAAGACCAGAGAGGACAGGAATTTGTTAATCTTGGAGAAGAGCTATCTCGGGAGATATATCGGAGAGTGGTGCAATGGGTACAGGAATTTTGGCTGGAGTACCATTTTAATTAGATTAACTCTACCCAAAACGGACAGGTGCAATTTTGACCAAGTAAAAGTCTTGGCCTGAAGCTAATCACGGGGTCAATATTCAGTGGTATGTAGTTAGCAACCGAAATTGTGACCCATATCCCTAGATATTTAAATTTAAGTGTCCACTGGAGAGAATGGGAGGTAGCAGGACATGCTGGAAGTCCCCCAGAGATAGGGAATATGTTTGACTTAGACCAATTTATCCTCAGGCCAGATAAATCACCAAACTCCTCCACCAGACATAACAGTGTAGTCAGGGATACGTCCAAATCTCTAAGAAACAGGAGAATGTAATCTGCATACAATGCAAGTTTGTCAACCCCATCCCCAACCCTGAGGCCACAGATCGCAGGATGAGTTCGTATTAAGCAAGCCAGCGGCTCAATAGCTATGGCAAACAAGGCCGGGGAGAGGGGACAAACCGGACGTGTGCCCCTGCCCAAGTGAAAGCAGTAGATAACATGGCCATTAACACTAATTCTGGCCGTCAGGTGCCGAGTAAAGCAACCGAACCCAGGATAGAAATTTAGGGCCAATTCCCAATCTATATATAACCGCCCACAAATATTCCCATTCCACAGAATCAAATGCCTTAGCGGCATCTAAGAACACCACCACTGCACCATCTCCATGGCCCCCCCGGCATCTGCAAATGTATAAACAGACATCTCAAATTGATGACCGTAGACTTCGCAGGCATAAATCCTGTCTGGTCTGGGTGGATCAACTGGGAGATGACTGTTCAGGCGCATAGCAAGGACTTTGGCAAGGATTTTTACATCAGTCGTAAGAAGGGAGATTGGTCGATTTTGAATCTGGTAACAATGGATCCTTACCCATCTTTAGGATAAGAACTATCAGTGCCTCTAATGGATGGTGGCAAAACAGCGGTCTCCAAGAATTCAATATGTTGATCATGTAATGTAGCAATAAAGAAAACAAGATTTATACTTGCGATAAATCTCTTTCTCTGAGTCCATCTGGGGGACACTGCTTAACCATGGGGTTGAGTAGGGAGGGGAGGAGTCTGGCACCTAAAGAGTTAACTTTCTTCCTGCTGACAGCATATCTCTCCCACCAATTCCCCACATACCTCAGTTTGATTACCAAAGCCCTAGGACAAGAGGCCAATCAACCAAGATACACCCCTCAACAGAGGGGGGAGTGGAGAGAAAAGAAAAACAACGAAAAAGGGGGGGACCGCAGTGTCCCCCAGATGGACTCAGAGAAAGAGATATATCGTAAGTATAAATCCTGTTTTCTCTTTCATCCATTTGGGGGACACTGCTTAACCATGGGGACTTACTAAAGCAATCCCTCTGAAGGGTGGGACCACTCTGATCTCCTTGCACGTAGAACACTACGGCCAAAGGAGGCGTCCCCAGACGCAATACATTAAATTGGTAGAATTTCGTAAAGGTATGGACCGAGGACCAGGTGGCTGCCCTGCACAGCTGGTCCACCGTGGCTCCATTCCGTGCCGCCCAAGACGCCCCAAACGGGTAGAATGGGCAACAATACGCTTCGGCACAAGGAGATTAATACGGACATAAGCCTCCCTGATAGTCAGGGTAAGCCATCTATCAATAGTTTGCTTAGATGCTGGCCATCCCCGCTTAGAAAAGTCAAATAATACAAATAGAGAATCTGTCTTGTGTATCTTTGCAGATCTCTTAACACATATACGTAATGCCCTCACTACGTCCAACATTTATTTGTTCACGTTCCAGGAGACTGAGGCTCCTCTCTGAACACTGGAACAACTATTTCCTGATTAATATGGAACCTGAGACCACCTTAGGGAGAAAGGACGGAATAGTCCTTAAACTGCTCTGTCCTCATTTTTATTGTGGAAGTACACTGACAAAGCTGATACCTGAACCTTTAAGGTTCCTAGTTTAAGCTCCGCCTCTAAACCACACTGTAAGAAGGCAGAAATCTAGCCAGACCAAAGGATCTAGAATTGTAAGCCCTCTTCTTACACCATTTTATATATACATGCCAGATGCGGTGGCAGATCCTGGCCGAAACTGGCTTCCTGGCACTTAAGAGGGTGCCTACCACACCCCCCGAGAACCCTCTCACTTTCCACAGACTGCATTCGAAGGCTCTGCCATCAAATTCAGCCGGTTCAGATTTAGATGCAAGAACGGTCCCAGGGTCAGTAGATGGCTCCATAGCCCTACTGGAGTTACCAGAAAGACTGGCATTGTTAGGACGTCCACTGCACTGTCAGTGGATCTCTTGATCTTGTGCAGAACTCTGGGACTTCCCTGCCTTTTGTTCGGTTATCCTCCAACAACCACCCGCTGAGGACTTACTTCCTCCGCTGGTACTTCCAACAAAAGAAGGCCCCTGCCTGCTTCCTCCGAATGTCCCACCATCTTTCTTAGCAGCTCCAAAGACCTGGGTACTGACAGCTTCTTGCCTGACAGGACCCTGCCTATCCACTCCATCAGGGACCTTAACCTGTCCTGTGGAGGAAACATTCTGCTGCGTGCTAAGTCCCTTACTAGTCCCAAGAAACTCATTCTTAGACAAGGGATTCCCTGTGACCCTATAACACTCTAGAGGTTCAGCCCCCTTCTGGCTTCTGCACCACAATTGGGTTTGATTAAAACCCTTTCCTTCTCTGGTACCTCCAAACCTGTATAGCTTTGTTTAAACGAAGCCAATCGGCAGCCATGAGCTCTCTCTGTCTTGACTAAGGACAGTGAGGAATACAGTTAATGAAAACTTGAGACGAACTGGCCCCATGATTCTATCATGATATCCTGGACCTTCCCGTCCGCCGAGGACTCTGTCTACTGCTTGGCAAACCCAAGCAGTCGTCTTCCCACCCTACCCTCTGTGACCAGAGGCGGGTGGTAGTCATGATGCTGGTCTATCCGGCAGCTTAGCAGAAGGGGCCTTTCCTGCTGCAGGGGCAAAGGATGACCTTCCTCTACGGGACTGTCTCCTGGTTCCAACGGCCCCTGAACTGGTAGTCTGGCCTCTGCCAGACCCGCCCCCGTAAAAAGGCTGTCTGAACGAGCTAAACCTAGGCTTAGCCCTAGGTTTTGGAGCATCTACAGGCAAGGACGTCTTCTTACCCCCTGAATCCTGTAAAATCCAGGAGTCCAACTCTGGACCAAATAGCATCCCACCCGTATACGGGATGGATTCTAACGCCTTTTTGACTCTGAATCCGCATTCCAAGTCCTTAACCATAACGACCTTCTAGCTACTATAGCTGTAGCCGAAATAGACGATGACATGGAGGCCGAATTGTGGGCCGCTTCATATACGTAGCCTGCTGCTTCCTTCAGCTGCCTGGCCAGAGGTTGAAGATCTGAATCCTGCAGAGCGGACTCTAACTGCCCTGCCCAGACTTCCATAGCCCTAGCTACCCAGGTAGCAGATAATGCTGGTCTGAGGCTAGTACCGGCGGCCAAGAAGACTGACTTTAGCAGGGATTCTAATTTACGGTCGGTCGCGTCCTGTAAGGCCGCTGACCCAGGTACAGGTAGTGTGGTCTGGCGAACCAATCTTGCCACAGGCGCATCCACCTTCGCCACTTGTTCCCAACGGATCATATCCTCCTCTTGGAGAGGATATAACGAGCCAAACTTCTTTGGCATAGAGAACCTTTTATCTGGATATTTCCAAGAGGCCTCTACCATATCTCTCAACTCAGCTGAGGAAAGGAACCTGACCACCTGTTTAGATGCTTTTTTAAAGAGAGAGCAGTCCAAGGACTGCGTCTCCTGCACTTCAACAAATCCCAGGGTCTGACGAACTGCTTTAACCAGATCGTCTATACCATGGTGTCTAGAGTTTCCTTCTGACTCTATTATGGACAAGTCTGAATCGTCCACCCATTCCCCTTCCTCCTCTGAGGAACTCTCAGAGTCAGACACTGACCACAGCGCCTTAGCTGGTCTACGTCTTTTAATACTACGTTTATGTCTGGGATTCTCCAGTAGTTGGTTAAGTCGGTGAAGGCCTTTAGCCACTGCTGACCAACCCACCTCTCCTATCTGGGATCCCCCTAGGAGGGCCGGGGAGGGATTTAATCCGACCCCTGGGGAAAATGACTCCTCTGTCATTCCTCCTGTTATACCCTGAGAAGCCACTGATGTAGATGAGATCTCTACAGGTTTCGATAACAGTTTAACAAGGGTATCAACCCCTTGTGACAGGGTAGCCGCCCATTTGGGGGGTTCTACCGTCCGAATGGAGCTGTCTTTAGGCTGCAGTTTCACAGGAGCCACAGTGCAAGCAGCACAGAGCCCCCCCTGATCCAGCCGTTCACCTGTTAATTTAACATTACATTTTGAACAGACAATCTGTTTGGCACGCCCAAACACTTCCACAACCTTTATCAGAAAATACAGACTAGGTTATTTAACATATCATAGTATTTCTGATTAAATAAGACAGGTTTGGAGAGCTTTATAGTTTTCCTTAATCACAGTTCTCTCAACACCTCATTGTCTTATAATACACATGCATACACAGAAGAAACAAAGTGATACTTAGCGTGGAAGATATGTGTCAACAGTGCACTTCTCTCCAAATGACTGCTGCATCTGTCCTCCTTTTGAACTTCCACGTGCTCACTCAGCAGTGGGGGGGGGGGAGAGGTGTTCCTCAAACACATTCCCCTACCACTGGAATCTCCTTCTGTGTTTTTCATTAACAGCGATCTGCCCTTTCTGTATTTAGGGGAAATCCTGTTAGAATGTGTTCCCCGCACAGCGCTATCACTAGCGCGCCATCCTTCAAGCTCCCCCTATCCTCCCATAGGAGGAGGGGACTTGGAACACTCCAGCTGGCTCCCGGGGAACGGCAGCAGTAATGGCGCTTTCTGCCTAATGGCAGCGCCCGTCCTGCTATCAGCGGGGAGAGTCTCTCGTCGACTGCTTCCCGCTGTTTGAGAAGCGCTTTCCGTTCTCTGTCTGCGGGGCCGCCCCCGCTAGCAGGCGCTTCTCCCACGAGTCAGCTCTGTTGCAAACAGAGCCTCTCGCTGCTATCAACAAAACAAACTTTGAAAAGAAAGAAAAAACCTATTAGCCATGAACAGCGTTCACTGAGGAGCTCTTCTGATGCACAGCCCATCTCCTAGGGCACCCAATTCAAACTGAGGTATGTGGGGAATTGGTGGGAGGGATATGCTGTCAGCAGGAAGAAAGTTAACTCTTTAGGTGCCAGACTCCTCCCCTCCCTACTCAACCCCATGGTTAAGCAGTGTCCCCAAGATGGATGAAAGAGAAAGTACTACATTTTTTTGTACAGCTACACAGGCAGGCCGTCTACACCCGTTGCTTTATTGCAAGGAAAGGATGCTATTGCTGCCTCAAGCTCCTCCTCTGTAAAAGGATCCTCCAGACACTCCACAGCCTCCATAGATAGTGTAGGGAGATGCACCTTGGCAGTAATCTGCCTTGGAGGTGTACAAATTAGAATAAAAAGCTCTGAATACAATGGCTATCCGTTCCGACTGATTGTGTATGTCACCCGACCAGTCAGTTTAAGCAGTAATTATATTGTTTTGTAGCTCAGCCCTGGCCAGATAAGCCAAAAGACTGCCATTTGTATCCCCCTGCGCATATATAGCATGCCCGGACAAGAGGAGCCGGCGGGAGGACTTGTCCACCAAGTGATCAGTCCATGCCTACTGTGCATGGTGCCAGACCAGCCGGTCTTCAGATGCACGTGTGGATAGGCAAACCTGCTCCAAATCATGACATTCCCGTTCCAACCTCAACTCCTCCTCACAGAAAAGAACCCCTCCCATTCTGCCACCAGGTCACTACCAATCCCCATCAAAGTAAGCCAAAATGGGTTTAACTTTCAGAAACGAGTGCCAGTGCATGGGACAAGGGTCGTGACCAACAGCACAGGGGAATGGTAGGATATCCCCCTAGAGAGATAGCTGACCTCTGTGTCCACCAGTCTATAAGAAATCAAAGCAAAGTCTATATGGGAGAATGTGTTGAGAGGAGGAATAACAAGTAAAGGTCTGACTTATGGAAAAGCGGACCCTCCATATATCTACCAAACCCATATCCGCTATCAACTTAGCAAAGAGGGATGGACAACCGCCCACCACCCGTGACGTCTCTCTCCACTTATCAGCCCCGGCATCCATAACTGCATTAAAGTCCCCCATACACACCAGAGCTTGAGGGGAGATTGCAATAAACTTGGAAACCTGCTTAAGTACTTTAGAACTGAAAGGAGGAGGGACATAGATGGCCAGGAAAGTAACTGGGTAGATATCTATTAGGGCTCAAAGAAATACATAACGACCCTAGGGGTACAGTTGTACCTGCTCTGATACAAATCGCAAAATTCGTCCAACTAGTACTGAAACCCCCCATGAGTGTGTCGAGTGAACTGAATGGTAAGCCCAGCCAATCAAAGATATCTTGAGGGCCAGAACTCGGCCCCCCACCAGGTGAGTCTCCACCAAGCACACTACATCAGGATTACATTTTTTCAACTGCGCAAGGACCAAGGAGCTTTTTATGCAGTCATTAAGACCCCTCACATTCTATTGGAGAAATCTCAGTCCCTCAAACCTTACTCCGCTCGAAGCCATGACCCATGATGTAACCGTGAGTAGGGGGCAACCTGCGTAGGCCGAAATTGAGCACTTATAGTAAAAGAGAACTTGTTATAACCAAATACCATATACATCTCAATAATATACATATTAAGGAATTAAGCTACTCAAAAACTGTACATTGCATAAATAGAAAACATGTCAACAGCATTTTTGTATTTGAAAAAAAGATAAAACGCAGCATTACAACAGATAAGAACATTGGAACTGCGTCTAACAATCTAACCCCTCCCTCACCCACCCCGTATACCTAATACAAAACAGTGGTACACTTAATCCCATACCTAACCCTTACTTAAGCTACTTAACTAACCAAGAGTTATTCCACTTCTAACTTGTAGCAAGAGGCTCTCCGGACATTACCTCCACACACTGTAAGCAAACATTTATATAAATCTATCATTACATAGATATAGAAAAGTCAGTCCCTTAACCTCAGACATAAAGCCTGCACTATAATGTAGCAACATTGGGGCTAGCTAGAGTTCGTCATTATCTCGCCTGTGAGCCACACGGGGTCTATCGCCCAACCAGTCTGAGGCTTCTCGCGGAGTAGAGAAAAATTGTGTGCGACCGTCCGCCACCACTCTCAGCCGTGCAGGAAACAAAATCAAGGGGGCGGAGACAATTTCTTAGCACCGGCAGATTCTGCAACAGGGCCGGCCCCAGCAGTGCCATCGGCATATTTTTCAAGCTTGGATGCAGCCGCAGCATTAGGCTTCCCCATGATGGCATATATAGGGGAGGGGAGTGCAGAGTGTGAAGAGTGAGGCCACTGACGCAGAGCAAGGGGCAACAACTCGAGAGGGAGGGAAAATAAATCAGAGAAATCCGTATCACAGTTGCCACAGTGGCACCACTATATAGCAGTACAGCTCCTCACCACAAGCCCATAGGAGCTTACAGATGTATGATGAAAGAAAAGTTTAGCTTCAGTTATGAATCTCTTTAATGTACCAGGGCTTATGTTCAGCAGTACTGCACAGGGTGCCAATACATAGCAGTCAGTTCAGTACTGAGAGATAGCAGAAAAGATATTTCAGAGTGTCAGCTGTTGCAGCAGTGTCAATAGATCGTAGGACAGCTCCTCACACCAAACCCATGGAAGCTTACAAATATATGTGAGAGCAAAGGTTCCAGTTTATTTCCAAAGTGTAATACTTTGATGTAGCCAGGCTTATGCCCAGTAGTACTGCAGAGAATGCCAGCTCAGAACAGGTGAGAGTGGTGAAAGGAGATGGAGCAAATAATTCAGCACATCAGCAAAAGCACCACTAGGTGGCAGCACAGCTCCTCACCCCAAACCCACAGGAGCTTACAGATATAGGAAACATAAGATAAAACCCCCAAAAGGATCAATTCCAGTGCTCCTTTAGTTTTACAGGATTTATCACCAGCAGTACTGACTTGAGCTTCAACATAGGTGTGCAGCCCAGTGCCCAGATGATGATGGTGGTGGTGGTGAGGAGGGAGTGCTGCCAGTTCCTGTCTCTCTTCAGTCACAGATGCCGACAGGCAGGCAGAGAGGGGAAAAGAGTCCAGACAATCCAGCCACAGATGAAATGCGCCGGAAGAAGCACGCTTGTTGTTTAGGTGTGGGGATCAGCAAATTCGCCTACCTGGCTCCAGACACAGTGAGCCGTCCGTCCTCCCTCTCTGCGGGTAAAATGGCCGGCCTTCCGCCACTTAAAGCGCCAGATCCAACAGTAAGATGGGGGATCCTTAACAGCAGGAGACAAGTCCTCAGCAGATGTGGATGCAGTTTGAACCCCGATAGTCAGCTGTTCAGGTCTCCACAATCAGAAGGAAAAGCGCTGACAGGGAACCCTCTCTAAAGAGAGAAAAGAAAAAGGAGTTGGGGTTCAAAGAACACCAAGGGCACTCCAGTTCATGAATGGTATAGTATACAAATAATATAAAGTGTAACAGGACCGTAGCCTTTATTAAGAAAAATAATGTGTTGAGGGCGAAATAGAAGGATAAAACCAAATAGAAAAAAGATGGAAAGTTAAAATAAGTAAACCATGAAGTGACTGCCGCTTGATCATAAAAATCTAGGGAACTATGAATCAGAGATCAAAAACAGTGGGCAAATGGGACTGATTTGTCCAAATATATGGATGGGGATAAGTGATGACTGGTTGTTAAATAAAAAATGCCAATGATATGAAGATTGCCATACTATTAAGTTGAGTCAAGTGTGAATGCACAGTAATCATGTATATGATTGGATTAGTGCAATAGTAATCATGGTAAGTATTTGATAGGTGAGGTAGAACTATCTCAAATTATCGTTACCAAGCAAGAAATAGATAAAAGTTAAGCGTAATTGTAATGTTCTATATGCGCGATCAATAAACAGTTCTTGACCAGTCAAACACTAAATCACTTATCCAATAAGTAACTACTAGAGCCACAAGTCCCGAAGCAGCGACTGTGGAATCTAGAATTTAAGATCTCATATTGTGGTGCAGTCCCTTGTATAACTCGGCTCAAAATATGCCCTACAGAAGTCAAACTGCTGTGATTAGCACAAATGGTAGCCTCCTAATATAATTGTTTGTGAGCCCCACCAAATAAATCTATCTAAATAATAGATGTGTGAGTGAATCTTATGAGAGCGGAGTATTTTTCAGAGAGAAATAAAGCCAATGCACGGGCTAAATCGCTGTGTCGGGAGTCACTTCCGGGATGTGACGTCACATGTCCCAACGTACGTTTCGCCAAAAGCGAATCACAGTAGTTTGACCCCCGTAGGGCATATTTTGAGCCGAGTTATACAAGGGACTGCACCACTATATGAGATCTTAAATTCTAGATTCCACAGTCACTGCTTCGGGACTTGTGGCTCTAGTAGTTACTTATCTTAGGGGATAAGTGATTTAGTGCTTGACTGGTCAAGAACTGGGTATTAATAGCGCATATAGGGGCACATTTATCAATCATCGGCAAAAGTGAGAAATAGTAATCAATCCTTATCGCATGGATAAGGATTGAACTATTTCTCAAATTTATGAACAGATCACAGAAACAGCAGTTCCGAAAAACTGCTGTTTCTGTGATAAAAAAAAAAATCATACTTACTCCCCTGTTCGGAAGCGCTGTCTCGGGATCTCATACAGGTGTTCTTCATCCTTCAACTGCGCATGTGCATTTCGAAGAGCTGCACATGCGCACAAAGATCCCCTCTCTGTCTCTGCAACGAGAGCTGTGAGTGACAGGGATCATGTGATCCCTCCACACATGCGCTGTCCAGCTCTGCTGTTCGGAGCAGAGCTGACAGCATTGGATTTTTTCAATTCTGATAATGTAAGCCAGCTACAGCTGGCATTTTTTTGGATTAGTTAGAGTTGAGCTGGGAGCAGTCACGATACTGTTGAATGATGAATGCTCCCAAAAACGAAGAGGAGTGCAAAGCAGCAGATATCCATATCTGCTGCGATGCACCTTTCATAAATTTGCGGAGGACACCCAGGGGCTTAATTTGCCAGTAAGAGCACTATCGTGCCTTCTTAAATATGCCCCATAGAACATTACAATTGCGCTTAACTTTTATCTATTTCTTGCTTGGTAACGATAATTTGAGACAGTTCTACCTCGCCTATCAAATACTTACCATGATTACTATTGCACTAATCCAGCCATATACATGATTACTGTGCATTCACACTTGACTCAATTTAATAGTACGGCAATCTTAATATCATTGCCATTTTTATTTAACAACCAGTCATCACTTATCCCCATCCATATATTTGGACAATTCAGTCCCATTTGCCCACTGTTTTTGATCTCTAATTCATAGTTCCCTAGATTTTCACGATCAAGCGGCAGTCACTTCAGGGTTTTCTTATTTTAACTTATCTCCTTTCCATCTTTTTTTCTATTTGGCTTTATCCTTATATTTCGCCCTCAACACATTATTTTTCTTAATAAAGGCTACGGCCCTGTTACACTTTATATTATATGTATACTATACCATTCATGAACTGGAGTGCCCTTAGTGTTCTTTGAACCCCAACTCCTTTTTCGTTTCTCTCTTTAGTCTATTGCTTGAGTTGGTGGCTCACCCCCTCAATCTATTTGATGATATATATCCTATGACAGTTTTCATATTTATCACATTATTGTCATTCCCTCATGAGGAAGGTTCTATTCCCAGTGCGAGCACTGCTCCCCTTTTTCTAGGGACCCTCTCTCACAGCACCCGGAGCCTCCCCAGACACTTCCAAGACACGTGATCGGATCTCAGACAGCCAGCATAACGGAACTTGGTCCTCATGTAACAGGATAAGGTTTCAGGGCAACTTAGTTACCCTTAGAGCAACTTTTGGAACGATACAGCACGTGGAGCCGGGTATTACAAGAGGATTAGTGTGGGACAGCGATCGCCATTCGACTCACTCCATGCCCGTTCAAGCCACACACCCCGGAAATTGAATATTTTTACATGTTCTTAAACACTAGTAGCCTTGGACGCTAGGATAATTAATATAAGATATGTGAAGCTATGTTAGCTCATGTACGTGTAATTGCTGACATTGACTTGTGTAAATTTGCACTGTGATGTTAATTGTCCTTGTAAAATGCAAATTTTTATTAAACCTGGTTTTATATTTGTTTTTTATTCAACAAGTGATGAATAAAAGTAGTGGCTCATGAGTTACATGAACAAAGTGACTAAGTAAGGGAGAATTATTTTGCACAATTTGCTATAGAAACCCCATATATTAAAAAATATTTAATCAATTATGCTACACACACACACAAAAAAAAAAAAAGATAATTATGTATGTGCATGATATTACAACTACATGTCAGCACTTACTAGGACTTATTACAACCTTACAAAACAGATATAGGTTATAAAAGCAAATGCTTTAAAACGAGAGAAACTTAGAAATATGTTTTAGTACTTACTTTGTGTGTACACAAAATAGTTTTATAAGCACGCCAGCAGCTGTGTCTGCTTCATCAGATTCAAGTGTATCTTCTGTGCATATATAAAAGAAAAATTATTAATGAAAAAAGTACTGTAAAAGAACATATGTTGAAAAGCATTGAAGTTATGCAGCAAAACACAAGTCTTTGTGTAAAGTTTCTTTATACACCATAGCTGTTTCAACAAGAACAATGACCTCAGCTGCAGTAGCTAGGAGAGCCCTCTGATTGTGCTCTTAAGCGACAGATACTCAGTCAAAAATAGTCTTGCCATAGCCCCATTTGAAATAGGTTGGGTACATTTTTTCGAGTACCACAACTCCGACAAGCAGGATTGCCTACAAAGAAAATCCAATTTGGAAAACAAAAAAAACATGACTTGCCTAAAAACCAAATCTGCAGATTTCGGCCTGCGGAGTCCCAACAATGCCGCTTTAAATTAACATTTATCTAGATCGCACTGTTCAGTGACGTGCAACTCAACTGCCGGATAGCTGTGTCTTCGGAATTACTTGCTGTCAGCATGATCGAGCCATCGGAAATCTGCAGCTTCGCTTTTTAGGCAAGTCTCTTTATATTCAGGTCATTTGTTTTTCAAATCGGTTTTTCTTTGTAGGCATCCAGCTTGTCGGGATTGTGGTAATCGTGAAATAGATTACCACTGTTTGAAACATCCCTTCTTTATGGAGACAAATTGGTCACTTTTATTCAGAAGTCCTCTGGGAGTAAATTTAACAGCTTACCACAAGATAGAAGGTCTAAGTATTCTTCCTTGGCTCAAACACTTTAACGAGATGAAAAGTTTTAAGACGGAGACAATACGGTAAACAAAATATGCCTACTACATTGAAACAATCCTTTGTGTGTGTTTTTAGACCCAAAGAAAGGTCAAATCGGAAGACTTCACAATGACTAGTGACAGGACTAGCACACGTTAACACCAGTAGCGGGCAGGGTAACACTGCACGTAGAGTTATGGGCCCACTTCATTACATAACAATGGGTGTAACACATAGCTTAAAAAAATGAGCACAAATAGAGTTTCATCAGTATTCCTAAGGGAACTTCTATATTGACTGCAGGGCTGTGTCAACCAAGGTAGAATTGGCAGCCATGCAAAACAGTCTGCAATAATCAATAAGGCTCATGCATTTTGTCCTGTTGCTGCAGGACAACATGGCACAGTCTTCTCTTCCAGACTATTCCTTGTCAGAGTCATCAGGAACTTTTTACACGGTTGTGGATTTGAAGAGACTACAAAGGTGTATCTATATAAGACATTTTCACATGGTACTTGGGAATTCTATCCTCACAGCCATTGGCAAAGGGAACTTTCTCCCATCCTTAGAATACTATTTTGATATCCCTGTTGCAGTTCCTATGATTCTGGGGCAACACTTTCAGTTCACCTACCTGCCCTTCGGGCTGGTGCCATCTCTAAGAACTTTTACCAAGGTGTTAGCTGCACTGACCGCGTAACTAGGGGAACAATGTTTAAGACAACATTATTGTAGTGAGTGACCTTTCTTGCACCTGACAACTCACTGTCAAGTGCAAGAGAACTCAGGTGATAGAGTTTCGATAACATCATGCCTGAATTATGAGCAAAAAGACATCAAATTCCATCACAACAGAGTTTCTGGGGTCCAGATAGGCACCATACAGAACAAAGTATCTTTGTTGCAAGAAAGGTGTATCAAGATCCAGTGCTTGACACAAACTACAGACATATTGTCAGGTATCAATAAGAAATACGGTTCCATTGATGGGCATCTATTCCTCCACCATAGAAAATGTCCTGTGGACAAGATGGCACATGCAAGATCACCAATGGGAACTTCTAAGAAAGTAGGATTACAGAAAAACTTATTTTAATCATGTCATCACCCTGTCAAAAGTCACCAGAAAGTCTGAGGTGGTGTGAAGCTCAAAATTAAGGACAAAAGATGTGATGCTTTTGGAGTCAGAATGGATGATAATCACAAAATCGCAGACTGGGGAGCAAGACTTCAGGGACAAGTGGTGCAAGGTATGATCACAAAATGAGAAAGACTTCATGTGAATGTTTGGAAAAAAGGGCAGTGTGGAAAGCAATACAGCACTTTAATCTAAAAGAGAAGTGTGTCTCTGAATAATATCAGACAACAGAAAAGGAGTAGCCTTCATAAACAGTCAAAGCCAGACCATTATGGTGGCAGATATCACTCAGCATTGCATGTACCAAGCAAACAGGCTTTATGAGCAAAATACCTCCGGTGAGAGAAGAATTACCTTAGAGACTGGACCATTCATCAGGAGGTGTTCCAGCAGTTGATAAAAAGAGTTGAGCTTCCTCAATTGAACATCACGGCAACAAGAAGAAAATAAAAAAGGTTCCAGGTTCTTCTCTCAACACAGGACTCTACACTCAAGGTATAAGTGTCCGCTTTGAGTGTGTTCTTAGATACCCAGATAGCCTCAGAAGATTTGATTATTCACTTAATTCAAGCAGCGATGGGATTAATCCCACCATCAGACCCTTTGTGGCTCCACGGGACCTTAATTTAGTTCTAAACACACCGATGTCTGACACTTTTGATCCACTACAAGACGTTTCACTGAGACAGCGTAATTAGTGGCGCTATATAAATAAATGATGATGATGATGATTATACTGAAGGTGACTTTCCTGTTAGCAATTACATTGCTCACAGAGTTAGAGAATTGCAGGCACTGTGGTGAAAAGAGTACTTTCTCAATCTCAATGACAAAGATGTGTTTAAAGTCATTTCAGAATTTCAAACGTTGGCAATGCAATGTATATGTTCCACATTATCAGGAGGTTAAATTGCAAACTTTGTGTCAACAGCCAGAGGATAAAAATTTAAAGAAGTAAGCATTCACTGGACTTTGTGAGAGCAAATTCCATATATCTGTCCAGGACCAAAGGATTCAAAAACACGGAACTTGGGTGATTCCGGCTGAGCCTAGGAAAGGATATGCTCCTTCAAAACAGGCAATTTTCAGATGGTCCTGAGAAGTTATTCCCAGTTCAGTCACAAAACACTTTTTCCATTTGCGACATATATGGCTGGTTTTACTTTTCATATGTGGCCCTCCCTACTGTACTACTTCGCTACATTCTAGAGATTTGGCTGTCATTAATGACTGAAGAGGAAAAGTGCAAACTTTGCTTACTGATAATTCCTTTTCATTTAAAATCTCTATGGCAGCCTAATTTACCACCCATACTTGTAAGGTTTATTGGATAATATTTTTCACAAGAAAGCTTAGAAAGTCACTCAAAGACATAGGGGAAGAGGAGGATCTACTTTATATACCATTCGGTTTGTTGCTTAATCAACCTGTCCATAACCACACTTGAAAAAAAATATAAACACAGAGTCAATCTAAGAAATGGAATTATCGGTAAGCATAATTTGCACCAAGTTCCCCCAAGTAGTTGATAACTATGAATAATAGAATTTTTATACTTACGTAAAATCCGTTTCTCATAGTCCATTGGAGGACACCAGGTATAGAGTAGATGAGATAGGCGTGTGGCACTTTAAGAAAGTTGTTAGCTAGCACTCTACACCCACTTTCTGCTTAAGCCCCAGTTTATGTTTAACTAAGCCTCAAAAAAAGAGAGACAATAGAGAGAAAGAGAAATCTAAGCTTCAAGGGTTAATGCCCGCTGTCCCCCAATGGACTAGGAGAAAAGGATTTTACATAAGTATAAGACTCCTATTTTCTCCCACATCCAATTGGGGGACTCCGGGAATATCCCAAAGTCGCAGTTACGGGTGAGGATGCTCAGAAAAAAACGTGCCAAACACTGCATCTGGATATGCCAGTTTCGGCATATCAAACACATGAACCCAGAAAACTAAGCAACCATGTGAAAAGCAGGGCCATTGCCTGCCCGAAACAGCTGCTCGGATGAGGCACTATGCCTTGCTGACTAAGGCACCTGCCTAGGAAAAAAGGAAACTTAGATGAAAGAACCTCCTTAATCTCATGAACAATAAAAGGAAGGAGACTTGCAAGCTTGAAAATTCTTGTAGCCAACAAGAGGACTAAGAATCTAAATTGTAAATCAGAACATCAAATCTACTGTGTCCAGGGATTAAACAGGGATTGCTGTAAAGTAGTCATCAACCATAAACTAAAATCGCTCTGACACCTGACCCTAAGGAAAACTAAAATGCAACCAGCAACCCAGCCTGTGCTACACAAACATAAGCAACATGCAAACCAAAACGAAAAGATAGAATAAACTTTTTATCCATACCATGCAATACATGTGTTCCAGACAAGACGATGATTTTGGTTGAACCCGATCTGTGAGCCTGAAGCATGGATAGCACCATGCTCTTAGACAAACACTTAGTTCAAAAAATTACAACTTCAACAGCCATGACATTGAGGACCAATGTCCTAAACCAAGACGATAACAGACCCTGACCCAATAAATCTAGCCATAGCTGTGTACCAAGCTGTCCAAGGCCAACCTGAGGCCACCATATTACAGAAACACCCTCTGTCATTAAGTATTTCAAGAGTCTCAGAAACATGGCCACCTGCTGAGAAAAAAGGCTCCCAAATATTCTCCCCCATGATCAGCTGTGAACCTGATGATCAGTCGACCAAAAAATCTGATGCGTCCTTGTGATGGACCAAACAAAAAACTCTTGGCGCCACACCAGTAAATCTAGGTACGGCACCTTTGTGACCTTGTTCTACCAAATCTTCAACATGTTTGTCTGCAGCAAATGTTGCGAGCTGACTAGTGTGCAAAGTACATTAACGTAAAGAAAGAGTTGGATTCTTTTAGAACCCAAAGCCCCCGAACCCCAGAAGCCACGCAAAGTCGACTGCGGAATCGAGAATGGCCATATCTGCAGATATTTCTGTTTTGTTACCACCAAGAGAGCGGCTGACGTACTAGAGGATAAAAACAGAACAGCAGACTTGAATGTGCAGACGAGATCTGTTGTACTCAGAAAAGATTGCAGACGAAAACTTTGGTACAAGAACCCGACTTTGAACACGAAAATACAACCTTTTTGTGAATCTGAAACTGGAACACAACTTCGGAAGAAATTAGGGAGCAGACGCCTTCCGACAGAGCCAGTCGGCTACTTGGACATTCTAAACGGCAAGTCAGAGGCGCAAGTGTACAGATGAACTTCATCCTAGAGGTCAACTCATCCTTAACCATTCAAGTACACCCCTTATGTTATATCTTATACACAGAAGGGACAAAACACACTGAACACCAGTGTGACAAAAACAAGCAACACACAATCAAAGCACAGAAAGTGAGCCTGCTATACAGCCAAAGAACTCCAACAGTGTAAGGGTAACAATACACACCCCAGTCCGGAACCTGACAAGTCAAGGGACACATAAGTGAGAAACTAGAGCCTCAAAATGACTGTCTATTTTGGTATCTTCACACATAATAAGTGAGAGACCACCAGGGAGGAAGTGCAGGCAGAGGGAAACTGCACTACCCCCCCCCCACCCCCCCCCCCCCAAGGCCCAGCACTGAATTAGCTGCTGTTCTGAAAGACAGCCCCCTCCTGTAATCCAGTACCTAGCAGGGGCATACACCATGGTGTAACTGCTATTTGACCAAGCCCCCTAAGTATGTTAATGGCTGCCTCTAGTAAGAGAGAGCCACCCAGGGGGCTCACTGTGTCTTCTACCCCACCCTTCACAGCACTGTGCTGTGAAAGGATTTCCCTTACCTGCTGCCAACCTCCGTGCACACAGTGAAGCAGCGGCTGCCCCTTTGCAGCCGCTGCAAGGGATACCGGGCATAGCCTGTGGCAGGCTTCCTTGAGGAATCTCACATGGGAAGCAGAGGGGGCGGCAACGGAGGCACCACCAAAGTACCTCCGATCATCAGCTCCAAGGAGCGCAGAGCCGTCTGTACTGTACAATGCATAATCAGCAGCAGTTTTCTTTGTTTATTTATATATTTATTTTAATATATGTAACTATTTTTTATATCATTTTTTTAAATGTAGTTATTTTTAACAACTGCTGGCAAACCGTAACAATAAAAATTTGTGCTTCATATCTCCTGCAATCTGCCGATTTATAGATAGGCAGTATCAGTACATTAATATTCATGAATACTTGTGTCAAATATTATAGACAAAGAAGACACTTGTTGCTGCCAAAAAGGAAGGAGTGGCTACAATATGCTGGGGTGTACAAAGTGAGTGGAAGATCCAGGCTACACCTACAAATAAAATTCTACATATTAGCGATTACACACAACCAGCACTCCCACTAGAATCTGTTGTTGCCATGTAAAAAAGAATAAAAAGAAGTATCACATAATACAAAGCCATGTAAACTTACATGTACAATATAGTAGACTAACGTAAAAATATGGTATTTTAAATGTCCACAACTCAACATCACCAGCTAAAAACAACTAAGACATAATGACATAATATATACAAATATAGTTAATATTATGAGTTGTTCCAGCCACTGCTCACAGAAGCATCATTGCAGCCAGCTGTCCTGCTACAAGCAGACACACCGAGTGTCTGCAGAAGCGCAGAACTTCCACCACCCTGTCTCTGGGAACATTCTAGCAGTGAAGCTGCACATACTTTGTGTTTGCCAGTGTCACTGTATTAGAAGCCAGGGTGGAGGGGGAGGGGCAGGAGATGACGGGAGCTGCCGCGGCTCTAATCCCCTAGTTCCAGCCGCAACCACACAGGGTCTGGCGGCGGAGCACAGCTCTAACGTTGCCGACATTTAGTGTGTGGCAGTGCCTCTGCAATTGTAGCTGGATCTGAGGGGGAAGGGTAGGTGGAGGGAACGACCAGCCGGCAGCCTAAAGAGAAATAAATTAAAGCAATTAAAAATTTAAAACCAACTACAAGGGCTGCCTAGCAGCCCCATACATCCTACATGCATAGGCACTTAATCTAAAATGCTTGCTGCCATATCTTGCAAGTCTCCTTCCTTTTATTGTTCATAAGGTTAAGGAGGTTCTTTCATCTAAGCTTCCTTCTTTCCTAGGGAGGTGCCCCTTAGTCGGCAAGGCATGGTGCCTCATCCAAGAAGCTGTTTCAGGCTGGGAATGGTCCTCTTTTTCACATGGTTGCTTAGTTTTCTGGGTTCAGGTGTTTGATATGCCGAAACTGGCATATCCAGATGCAGTGTTTTGCACGGTTTCTTTTGAGTGTCCCCACCCGTAGCTGCGACTTTGGGATGTCCCGAACATCCACGGTGTCCAATTGAATGTGGGAGAAAATAGAAGTTTTATACTTGCGTAAAATCCTTTTCTCCTAGTGCATCGGAGGACACCAGGCGCTCATCAAACTTTGATGCTTAGATTCCTCTCTTTCTCTCTATTGTCTGTTTTCCTATGAGGCTTGGTTAAACACAAACTGTGGCTTAAGCAGGAAGCGAGGTATAAAGGGCTAGCTAACAACTTTTTAGAGTGCTACACGCATATCTCACCTAATCTATACCCCGATGTCCCAGTGTCCCCCAATTGCATGTGGGAGAAATTAACTGTTTTGTTTTTGCTTGTTTTCCTGAGTTTGTTAAAGAAGAAATAATACAACATGGATGGGGACTAATACTATTATTTAGAAAAGTAGATTTTTACTGACAATGATATACTTTTAATATAATTTTTTTTTAACATAGTCTATAATATTACTACATGTGGTGTTTGACTTCTGCTTTTGACTTGGATGGGTAATTCAGCATTCCAAACAAATATGCATCACCCGCCTAACCAGGCACCTCTCGGAAAATTCCCTCCTTGACCCTCTCCAATCCGGATACCGCCTCCTCCACTCTACCGAAACTGCCCTGGCAAAGGTTACTAATGATCTCCTATTGCCCAAATCCAAGGGTCATTTCTCCCTACTCATCCTCCTTGACCTTTCCGCAGCCTTTGACACCGTGGATCACCCCCTCCTGCTGCAAACTCTTCTCTCTCTCGGCCTCTCTGGTTCTGTCCACGCCTGGTTCACCTCATACCTCGCTAACCGCTCCTTCTCTGTATCCATGTCTGGTTCTTCCTCCTCCCCCTACCCTGTTGCTGTAGGAGTCCCACAGGGCTCCGTCCTCGGCCCTCTACTCTTTTCACTCTATACTTCCTCCCTTGGAGCTCTCATCTCCTCCTTTGGCCTTCAGTATCACCTTTATGCTAATGACATTACATCTCTTCACCTGATCTTTCCTCCACCCTCCTCGCTCAGGTATCTGACTGCCTCTCCGCCATCTCCTCCTGGATGTTGGAGCGCTTTCTCAAAATCAACATTTCCAAAACTGAACTCATTGTCTTTCCTCCTCCCAGCCTCCCATCCCACCATGACCTCTCCATTGTCGTTAACAACACTACCATCTCCTGTCACCCAACTCCGCTGCTTGGGTGTCACCCTTGACTCCTCTCTCTCTTTTGCCCCCCACATTCATTCTCTTGCCAAAGCCTGTCGATTCCAACTACGCAACATCGCCCGCATCCGTCCCTTTCTCTCTCAGGAGGCCACCAAAACCATCATACACGCACTCATCATCTCCCGCCTGGATTACTGCAACCTCCTCTTTACCGGCCTCCCCCACTCCCGTCTCTCCCCCCTCCGCTCTATATTCAATGCGGCCGCAAGACTCATCTACCTCTCACGCCGCTCCTCCTCTGCCTCCCCTCTCTGCCTTGCCCTACACTGGCTCTCCTTTCCCTACAGAATTCTTTTCAAACTCCTCACCACCACTTACAAGGCTCTCTCCCACTCTACTGCCCCTTATATCTCTAACCTCCTCTCCATTCACACTCCCACCCGCTCCCTGCGCTCGGCCAATGACCGCCGCCTCTCCTCCACTCTGATCACCTCTTCCCATTCCAGAATCCAGGACTTTTCCCGTGCAGCCCCCCTTCACTGGAATGACCTCCCTCGCTCCATCCGCCTCTCTCCTACTCTGTGCTCCTTCAAACGTGCACTCAAAACTCACCTCTTTCTCAAAGCCTACCAACCATCCACTTAACCCCCATCTCCTCCACTCATTCTCCCCTCTCTCCCATTCCCTCAACTGGCTCCTCTTGTGCCTGGTCTGTTTAACCCTCCCTTAGGATGTAAGCTCGCTTGAGCAGGGCCCTCTTCCCTCCTGTCTCCTTACCCGTTCTTCTGCTCCGTGTCTATTGCATCTGCCTGCCTGGAGTTTCTGAAGTATTGTTACTTTTGTTTATTGTTCTGTACTGTTATACCCTGTATAGTCTACTGTTTGTACTATGTGCGGCGCTGCGGAAACCTTGTGGCGCCTAACAAATAAATGATAATAATAAATATATATATATATATATATATATATATATATATATATATATATATATATATATATATATATATATATACACACACACACATATATATACATACACATACATACACACAATGTTAACTAACCTGCAGTGATGTTTACATTCTCCACCTCTGATGGAAGAAGCTCTGTATGCTGAAGACGACAACGAATAACATCCTGGACTCCAAAACTTAAAACAGGATGGGTAAGCAAAAACTCAGAAATGGAAGTGAAAGCTGCTCTTCCATCATCCTGATTCTGCAGTAACTCCATTACATAGAATACCTTATAAAAAAAACAAAACACTAAAATTTGCAATTGAATTGCAAGTAACAAAATGTAAAAATGAACTTACAATAAACACATCTAATACAGGGAAGAGCAACTAAATGTTACGACACATACTTTTCTTTGAACATCTGTGAGTATCAGGAATTCAGCAGACAAATCCAGAGAAGCCTTTATTCCAGGTAACACACTGGAGCTAAATGGGTCAGGTGAAAACCTAGAAAACAAGTAGTAATACCACGATTAGACAAACCAAAAATAATAGCAAATACTTTCAAGTTTGTTTGCCATATTATAGGTATATAAATACAATATTGCCAGTAAATATTTGGATAAATTTACAATGCTGTAATAAAATTAATTCATAAAGAGATCTGCAAACATTCCAAATTATGGATCACTGTGCAAACAAATTCCAAAATCCCACTTGGTCACTGGACATCAACATTATGCTTCCATTAATCCAGTTCTAAAAATGTCAGTTTGCAAAATTCCTTACACATATACCCTACCAATCCTAATGCCTTTATATAACTAATGTTCCTCTATACACATTACCTAACATAATCCTACTTTAGGAGCTTTTTTTCTGAAGGTAAAATATCTCTTTAGCAGATGTACAATTATAACTCCAAAGAGAGGGGAAATCTGATATGATTCCACAATAACTCACTCCCAGTCCTGAGAGAATATCATGGGATCTTACACTCGTTGCGTCAGAGCGAATGACTTTTAAACTGCATAGGATTTTCACACAAGTACAGGTTATAGAAAAGCCACCCTTTACCAAATACATATAACTAACCTGTCAAGTTAAAGCCCAGCATAAGAGAAAAGCGATGTTCTAGTCCAACTATTGCTAATAGTAAAAAAGTAGAATTAAAAGCCACCTGTAATGTGGGGACAAAAGTGTGCAAGGGAATGACAAGCCTATGGTTACTGGCAGCCAGGAAAATTAAAACACCAAGTGCATCTGCATTAACTTCAAAACGTTCAGTTTGAATGCTGTGTGCAATATATCAGGAGTTAGCAGGTCTGACTTGATTAAATTGAGGTACACAGATATACAAATTATAAAAATGTTTGCTTTTTTGGATGTTTTAAAATTCCTTGACAGTAAAAAAATAATGCTTAAGTTACATGTCATCCTATTTAAAAAGCAATATATTGTTGTGAGGTTTCCATTTTCCATGCAAAAATAAAAAAAATACATGGACGGCCATTACATGCATCTCACCTGATTGTCTGTAGGCATGTCCAGGAAACTGTGCACCACATTTTAAGCTGTCTGTTCTGATCTGCCCCTGTGATCAGAAACCTCCAAAAGGGAACTCTGTAAAGAGAAACACAAATACAGTACAATAGTAATGTGCTCTTTTGTTCAGTGATCAGTGCTGCTGGACTGGTAAATAGTTGGTGGCAAAGGTAGTTGGCTTTCATACAAATAGTGCTTACCGATGTCTTGCAAATCGCTAAACATTTTAAATTCTATGTAAAATAAATAGCGACTGCAGAGCTATGGAAAATCACTCTTTTTAGGACTATGACTTTACAACATATCTGTAGGGTAATCATAGTCAAGACCACTGCAACCTGATGTTTCATCTACCACATGTACTGATGTTCTTTTAATACATGCAGATTCTGACTGCCATATCCTATAACCATTCAAATACTAATAAAATGAATGAGATACTATATCCCTCCTTGTATTTTTTTTTTTTAGTTTGCGGATTGATTCATGGGACCCGTGAGGAATGTGTCCATTCTGTTTAAGAAGCGGTGATGACACTTGCTAATTAACTAGATGACTGTGTGACTGGCTCAATAAGTTTATTCTATTTACATATATTTTGCTGCAAATGTATAGATTTTTGATATTGTGTACTTTTTTATTGGATATGAAGAGATTAGTTTTTTTGGTAACTTTTCTAATGTAAGTCCCATGCTAATTAGTCCTTTTCGTCTGTGAGTGACCAACACCCTTTTAGCCTAAATACACAGCAGTAGGTTGTTACCTTTTATCTTGTTTTGCTACAAAGATAAACAAACTACATTAATAATGCAACCATCAAATGATTTAGGAAACCACAGATTGATGTGAATTCTGTTAAATCCAAGATTAGAGAATAGATTATATCCTGATGCTAAATATTTTATGTAAAATCTCAGACTTTATGGTGCCAGCTAGGATCAGGGAGCTGGCAACCCCCTGCCAACATGTGTGTAAAAGAGCCCTGATGTTCATGTAAAATATAGTATTATTCCATCTGTAACTTCTAGAGATCATTAGTAGCTCAAATTAGTTTGTAACTGTCCTTTTAAAGACTTCTTCAGCTAATAAACATCATTGCTTAAGGAGCCCGCTATGAGGCCTACTTACATGCTGTTAATCCTGTGACCTACAGATAAGAACAATCTAAACAGTATCTAGGTACCAATGCTCTGCCTGCTAACCTGCAGCTCTAGCCAATGTGATAGGCAAGTGGGAACCATCCACAGCAATCCTGATCTGAAAGAAGAGGTCAGGGGTACCAGCTCAGGTAACCGGCAAGGGGTTGCACTAGCAGCAACAGTTAACCAGAAGGAAGCGATTCTAGGTGCCAGTTAAAGAGCCTAGCGGTGGAAGCAAAGTCCCTCCTACGGCGCTTAGAGGGGCTCATCTGAGCTAAAGAAAATGGACGAAGGCGAGGCAAGGCAAGCCCAGATGGTGCCCAGCAACACGACAGTGTGGCATTGGAGGTTTATCCAGTCACAGCCTCTTTGATTACTTCAATTATTTACTCATGAACCAGCAATTATTTGTTAGTAAGATATATTGTGAGTTTATTTGGATAAGTTTGAACTATTCGATGATACCCTTTATGTATCTGAATTGTATTTAATTTTCTATTCCATACAGTTACAATGATTGTCACAACCATAGGAGGAACTGTTTACACAAGCAATGATGTGCAGAAGAGCACAAAATACAACACTTTCCATACACAAGGCACTGTGCAAGTTTAAAAAAAAAAAAAAAAAAAACACAGCCTGGGTTAGCTAAGCTATAGCAGGGAGATCAAAGACATGGGGGTAAATGTATCAAGCTGACAGTTTTCCAGAGTTTTTCAGATTCTAGCTATCATTTATTTAGTACATTCTAGAAAATGATAGCTAGAATGTTTGGTTGCTATAGGCAACATCTCCACTTTTCAAACCAGCCAGAAAACTCTCAGCTTGATACATTTACCCCATGGAGTTCTCTGCTATAGTGAAAATGAATTTCACACTGGTGCCGCCTAGAGACATCCCTGGACTGCAGGGGCTAGGTTAATTAATAAGATTGGGAACCCTGGAAAGCAAATTTGCCATTTTAGTGGTCCCAGTACAATGTACAGGGAATCCCTAAGACCCCAGCCCATGAAACTAAGAGAGTTAACATCGAGAACACACACACCAGTTTAAAAAAACTTGAATTGAACAACAACACTGCAAAACCTTGTTCATCACTTTATTCCACCGTTCTAGTCTCTAACTGCCTAGTAATGGTGCCTAGTCTCTAGATGCCTAGTACTGGTGCTGTATGAGGATTTGGAGAGGTGACATCTACCATAGTGCACAGTGTGTGGGATATGCTTTGTTTCATGCATCTCCAAACACCTTTGCTTAGGTAAAGAAGAACTAATTTTTTTTTTTTAATCCACGTAGATACAGATTACATCATCCCAAATAAAGAATACAAGCTTGTGATAGTTTAAAGTGAGATGACACTGCCTAAGTTATGTTTGGCGAAAAAGGTAGCTAATGGAGGACACAAATGTGCCCGCTTAGTGCTACCTGTCCACATACCGATAAGTCACAAGCCACAAACATTTTAACAATTTTGAAATGCCACAAAACTGTACAAATAAAATTCAGTTATACATATAACATCATACACATATAATACAGACTGTTTCTAAGGATCATGCACCTATAAATTTTTGATCTACTATATTTTCACACTAAGTATCTCCCCTTGACATTTCAGGCAAACCTGCTTGGAGGACTGGAACAGGCATATTTTCTATTTGTCCAGTGCCAAGTGTCAAGATTGCTTGATTTCGTGGTGTCTTGTGTCATACAACTATGGGTAAAATAGGGGTTAATTGTATTTATTCTAATCTACTTCACCAAATGCATATCATACATAACATAATAAAAATTATAAGCTTACTCTGGATCCTGCTTCTTGTGGTTGTCACAGAATAGTAAACAAGACACAGGTCTTCCATTGTGTGGTTTCCACTCGTGGAGACACCTGAACAGAATACAACTTCTTAACATTTCAATAAAAAACAATCTTAAGTAAAAATGTTTGAAACATTAAATTGAAGATTTTAAATCAAATAAGATGCAGCATTTATTTGCAGAGGTTCTACTGATATTGAATAAACGTATGCCCATGAGTAGAGATAACAACGGTTTGCAAAGATGTATTAATTTAAGAAATATTGTGAGGTAGTTCTTAATTTATTGTGTTTGGCAAAACAGGATAATTACTAGCAAAGCAAGATTCAGTGACTCCAGTGGGACATTTAATCTGAATTTAAATTACTGGTGTTCACCTAAAATTATTTAATCTCTACCCTACCCATTTTCGAGAACCAAAATAGTAATTCACTTTTCATATAAAGTTATTATTTATAGACACCTAGCAAGTGATTCTAGTAATGCCAGTCTGCATAGAAAATATTTCACAGGTCTGCAAACCAATTTTCAGAAAGTTCCTATGCCCCACAGTTATCTGTAATTTGTTATATGCGATAGGAAATTATAGTGGAATTTAGCACTGTATTGTGCAATCAGATGCTTGGTACAAAAGGATTGTAAAACCAACACATGGTTTCCATACTGACACGCGAAATGTATGCAGTGTCTACACAAGAGTGAAATGTAAATTGGGTATAATTAGAGTGGGACAATTATAAATGATCCACTATTCACCTTTCCTTGATATAAAGAAATTTTATTACTTACAGATAATTAATTTCTCTGAATTCAATGGGTAACATACACTAACAAGAGTAGACAATACACACCCTCAGGGGGAACATTAAGAGGGTAAGAAAAAAATAATCTGAAAAAGAGGTTTACACTTAAGGAAACAAAAATGGCAGAGCCACACAATAATTCAAGAGGGCTAAAAATGAGATTGGAGACAGGCCCCATAACAGCCAGGAAGACATACAAGGGATGGAAGTTCAGTATCCTTTCATTGGCTCTGGATAACAGCACTTCTCGAGATGTTCTAAAATCTTAAAGGCAGAATAGAAAGGAATGCTCACAGGAAAGCCACATGTACACAGCCTACAGGTGTCACCATCACGGCAGAGACACAACTCATGCTGTGAACTAACAATGCAGAGCTCCAACAAGTAACCAGTACTATAACTAATCACTATAACGGAAGCAAGAGAAAAGAGAGGAGCTGGTCTTTAAGCAAGCTTGCCTGAAGCTCATCCAGATCCAAAAAGAAATGTACCAACTGAAATGGAATACAAACTAAAAAAATTAAACGTAAGAGCAATACCAACTATATGACAGCCCCGAGAAGGACCTTCAGGAGAAAAAAAAATAGAAAGAAGTAAAAAAGGGGTGCTATCCTAAGGTCGAATACCCTACTACATGGAGAATTCAGTGTTCACTGACAAATATCTACCATGGTAAAGATGTTTTTGAAAAAATAAGAATGTTTAATACTAACAGGCAAGGACAACACATAACCTGCCACAAATATGAAATAAGTTAGAAGATCTCTGAGATGAGAATTAATGAGCTGCAAAAGAAGCACTCACAGCTAACTTCACCCAACAGGATATTCTTGATATGAAGGTTCCTCCAGTAGATGAGAGGAAAAATGCAAATAAAATCCAAATGTTCACCAGATCGCACTCTCATACTAGCCCAGTATTCAAGATTCTAATTGGTCTGTTATAGGGCCTCAGCATCCACTGTTTCATTGTAGTCATATTATAGAACTTAAACCATAATTGAAAAAAAAAAAAACCTTAAGTGTCAAAATGAGAATCTAGCACAATCTTTACATCAGTGTACAGTTTAATATTTCTACAGAAAACCTTAATAGTGTAATATTTCCAACATTTGTAAAAAACAAACAAACAAACAATAAATTGGATACATTTACAATAAAGCAGAAGTAACAAGGAAGATGAAGTTCCAGTTCAATCCTAGGATCTTAATTTCAGCGGAACCAGTAATAAATTATTCAGCACATGTCAGGAAGTCAGTTTAAGACCTAATAATTTAATTGAAAAACCTTCTTGTAGCAGTATTTAATCATCTAATTAAATTTGCTCCTAATACACATAATTGGAAAAGAGGAAATTATACAATTCTTTTTCAAGAGGGGGTATATCAGATAAACCATAAATGAGCTTCTAGCCAAATGAGACCACACAGTTTTCATTAAGCAATTTGTCCATCAAACAGTACTATTAACAGCGCTTTAATAGAAACAGATTATAAGCCTCATTGAATGAGCTCATATTCTTGATCAGCCAATTTACTGGATAATGTAATTACCATACTCATATCCAGGTCATTCCACATCAGATCACCCCCCAAAAAAAAAATGAAATGCCCACCTCCCATCTCAGATTTTAACGAAATTTTTTTAGTTGAAAAGATGTCCCAAAAACTATTTCTGCCAAATATCTCGACTGTCTAACCATTAGTTTACGAAATATTGATTTTTCAATGTATTTTAGACAGTTGCATTTTAGACAGTTAATTTTATTTGAAGACTTAAGTCAGAGTGATTTTTAAGACTATCAGTTATTCCCAGATGAACAAGAAGGGCGTCTTATTTCTGTCCAATTATGATGCCATTTAGGTGTGAGAATAGTAGGTGTATACAATACCTTACAACTATATTTAACAAGTTTATAGATTTTTCTGGCTTATTATGAAGCTGTTCACCTCAATAGGATTATGAAATGGTCGAGCTAAGCAGTGGATTACTGTGGAAGAACACAGTCTCACTAGGCCAATACAAATTGCTTCATGGGCCCCATCTCTGCATTATATAAAACATCACACGACTGCACAGACTTTGACTCTGAAAAACATTGAGAGAACCTGAACAAATGTCTGCACTATTAACCCCTCTGAGATCTCTCACATAAAAAAAGACTATCGTCCAGGCGAAGCACATCACATACTTCAGAAAGAGTGTTCAGCTGGTCCTCTTTGGGTCCGTCGGTTGGTTAGTAGTAGAGGAATCCATCCATAAATAAAGAAGAGTTACCACTCTCAGGTAAGGAGAGTTGGGACTACATAGAGCTCATGTATTATTATTATTATTATTATTAATATTTATTTATAAGGCGCTACAAGGCATCCGCAGCGCCGTACAGAGACAAACAAAATCACAATACAATGGGAGACAGCACAGTACAGTAAACACAGCAACTCAGTACGCTCAATGCACAGCTAGAGAGGGCGGGAAAGGGGAGGGAGGATCCGAAAACGACGGGGCCCAAGAAGGGGGGCGCGGAAGACAGGGAGACCCCCAGGGGGGAGGAGGGAGCGAAAGTGGACGTGGGGTGGAGGACCTTTGAGGAGGAGGGCTAAGTAGCTGGAGAGCAGAGTTAGAAATGGTGGAAACAGGAGGAGAGATGGCCCTGCTCAGAGGAGCGTACAATCTAAGGGGAGGGGTGGACAGACAGAGAGACGCAGGGGAGAGAGGGAGAGTAGGGGGACAGAGGCAGAAGATAAGGTAGGAAGTTAAGTGGGAGACAGAAAGGCTTTAAGAAAAAGGTGGGTTTTTAGGGCCCGTTTGAAGCTGGACAGATTAGGGGAAGTTCTGATGGAGGGAGGGAGCTTGTTCCAGTGGAGGGGGGCAGCGCGGGCGAAGTCTTGGATACGCGCGTGGGAGGAGGTTATAAGGGGGGAAGAGAGGCGACGGTCAGAGGCAGAACGGAGAGGGCGGGATGGAGCATGAATAGAGAGGAGGGTGGAGATGTAGGGCGCAGTGGAGTTGGCGAGGGCCTTGTAGGTGAGTGTGAGGAGCTTAAAGAGGATTCTGAAGGGGAATGGGAGCCAGTGAAGGGCTAGGTAGAGGGGGGAGACAAAAGAGGAGCGGCGAGAGAGGAAAATAAGCCTAGCTGCAGCGTTAAGGACGGATCGAAGGGGATCGAGATGAGAGTGGGGGAGGCCAGTGAGGAGGTTGCAGTAGTCCAGGCGGGAGATGATCAGAGAGTGGATAAGGCATTTGGTGGCATCTTGGGAGAGGAAGGGCCGGATGCAAGGATGTATTACCTTAGGAGTATATACAGAAACAAAACCCTGGGTAGAGAGTTAACTCTGTTTTAAGTTTTCTGTACCATTCAACTAGACCCGAAATACTGTCAATGATCTATATATTTCTGGGAACTGACATACAGTCTTCTCCCCCCAGATTTACTCAAGCCTGAGAAAGGGACTTAGAGACACAATTAGTGGCCCCACAGTGGGGGAAATTAAAAGTTTTTTTTTGTTTTTTTTTTTCTGTTTACCCAAGCTTCATCTTCAGTGTGGCAGTGTTGGAGACTCAATATAATCATCCACATTTATTTAAATAGCACCAGCGAATTACGTAGTGCTTTATAATTGGGAACAAACACAGTAATAAAACAATACTGGGTAATACAAACAGACAGAGAGGTAAGAGGGCCCAGCTCGCAAGCTTACAATCTATGGAACATGAGGTTCAGTGGTACATATTGTATATTGATCGAGCCAGATTGCAAAGTTAAAAAGTGCTTAGTAGTGGGCGTGGTCTGGCAGCCATCTCGGTCAGCTACGCTTTGCTGGAGCTCCCCTCTGTTTTGAGCTCCCTGCCATCTCCAGCCCTGCTAGCTTCCCCTTGGGGCTTCTCCTTTCCTCACCGGCGCCCTCCGTTACGGCCCTGACGTGTCCTGGGGTGTCTGGAGGGCATCTGACACACTCAGCGCTGTTGAGGCCTGTTCAGCTGCAAAAAGCCGCGGCCTCGATTTTTGCAGTGTCCTGACGCCATCTTGCGGCTGGCGTGGTTCCTCTCCCCCGACTTCCTATTAAAGTGTCTGGGCCAGCGCTGACTCCGGATCCTCTCCTCCCTAGGACTTTCTACTGGCAACTGCCTGTGAATGGAGGCTGAACTCTGGGGCAGACAGTGAGCTGATTACAGCCCTTGAAGGGGACCTCTTCTGCCTATGGTCATCTGCGGGGGGAAGCTGTGGATTTTCACCCTGTCTATCCTGAGGGGTTGAGCTTCACTAAGAAATCGCTGGCTTACCTGTGTTCACCGACATCTCTCTGACGTGAGTCCTTCTTGTGATCTCCCAGCTTGAATGCAGGACACACTTGTATCGATTTGATTGCCGTCTGAATTACTGAACTGTGGTTTTGCTGCCATCTAGTGGCTGATTGTGATATTACACCTTCTGATCCCTGCTACAGCAATACAATTCATATAATATCTGATAGCATCTCCTTACTGCTATTATTCCGGATTTCTATGGAGCTAAGCACAGTCCTGATGTAATGTGACCCGCAATATGGATTAAACTGTGACGTACCGCATGGCCCGCGGGCCAGGGTCCTATCCTTGAATGTTGTGATACTGTTTTCTCTTCTATCCTATACACAGAATCCTCCATAACGGTACATCTTGTCTAATCTATCTGTGGCACTCACCTTGAGTGAACCATGCTGAAAGGGGCCAGGAAGATGGGCGGCTCTGACCTCCCTCAGAGCCTTAAGAAATTTGCCTACACAGAAGCAAAAACCTCAAACGCTTCGTCTCCGCGCGACGAGACTCACTCGGACTCTGATTCATCTCCGCTGACCCGTAAAGACCTACAATCTTTGTTCCGCGAGGTCAAGGAGACGAGGAGATCGGTGCAGGCAGTCCAAACTGAAGTCCAAAAAGCGATAGGCTCCCTCAAGGCTGCGTTGCAGGCCATGGGGGATAAGACGGATCACCTAGAAACCAAAATGGAAGAAGTCGTCACCTCCCATCGAGACACAGCGGCAGATGTTCACCGCCTCAAACAGGATATGGCTTGCATGCGGGAGGAGCAAGAAGATCAGGAAAACAGGGCTCCACGCAATAATTTGCGCATCAGAGGCATCCCCGAGGAAGTTGACCAATCCCTCCTTGGCCAATACCTGAAAAGACTCTTTGCGCATATAACTCCTGCTACACCAGAAGACCAACTTCTCCTGGACAGAGCACATAGAGCTCTACGCCCTAGGTCTCAGGATCCTTCTCAGCCTCTGGATGTTATCCTTAGATGTCATTATTACACTACTAAGGAGGCGATCCTGCGGGAATCTCGGAAATCTGACGCAATCTCCTTCGATAATGCTTCCCTGCAAATCTACAAGAACATTGCCCCGATCACCCTCCTCAAAAGGCGTGAGTTAAAACCAGTGACAGCGATTCTCAGAGATAACAGCATCCGATACCGCTGGGGATTTCCGTTTCGTATTCTCGTCTGGCACCACATCAAGCTCCACTCGGCTCGGACAATGGCGGACGCTGTCTGACTTCTTGAGACTTTGGGACTTCCTGCCCCGTCCTCCCTCACTAACCCTCCGACACAAGGCTCAGATCCTGACTCCTTGGTCTCACCCTCCTCATCAAGAAGGCTTCCAACTACTGAGTGGACGACTGTGACAAGAACCGCCAAGCCTCCGGCCACTGTTCCACCGCCCTGATACGCCCTTATTGTGTTTTGCTTACTAGAAGTCATCTTGTTCACTGTAGTCAAAGAAAACTTGGTCTCTGCCGCTAATAAATCCTAAATAAAACAGATATAGATTATAAAAATCTCGGCAACTAGTGCAGCAACTCAGAAAGGAGGTAGTGTTAGTCCTCCATATACAAATAACAAAAACAGAAGGAGAGTTGCGCAAAAATCGCCTGGTTGGACATTTATTAAATCAGATCACATGAGAATATCCTATATACAACCTTAATAGACTAAAAGGTATTAATCTCACAACAATATTAACATATAAAATTGGCAAATATATGCACAAAACTTAGAGAGTAAAATATGTAAGACATTACAAATCACATAGCTCCCAATAAGAGACACATTTAATCAATAGATAGTATCCAATTCAAATGCGGACAATCAATGGACGAAGCAATTGGGGTTGGGGATAAGAGTAACTCTCTGGGGATCCCGAAAAGGCCGTAGAGAAATCAAAGAATGCCACGTCTAGTAAATATCCTGTTGAATCGAATGTTACCTCTTTTGGTGAAGCGGAATGAATTAACTTCAGTGTCACAAATGCGGCTATAAAGTCATAGATTCCCAAACAGATTGTCACCAGAAATAGCTGGAGTTAAAAGTGAGATGGGTACATTATAGATAGAGACTCCTTACCGCCTGGACGGCTAAACATCAGAAGACGTCTCGTACCTCCGCAAAGTGCATTAGTTCTTACCACCAGCAGATAATATCCTCACATCAAGGAGCAGTGCTGCGTGGGACTGATGTTTGTTTAGTCGATTCAGAGACGGACTGAATGTCCTCTTCGGTGCGCACCAATCCAGATAGAGATGCAAATCACGTGACTATAGATTCCGTTTGTAATACAAACTCTCCGTTCCCCTTAGGGCTCAGGATACCTCAAATAGCATAAACGGAGCTAAGTAACAGCTCATGTGAATAAAAGTTTCAAATCAGGATAAAAAACACTATTTCCATCGATAAATAGATAATATGTAATCGATCTTTCAGGCAGCAGACACAGGGCGACGCGTTTCGTCTGATACACAGACTTTCTCAAGCGGTAAAGCACTGACTAGTTTCTGACGACCAACCTCCAGGTTGGTCGTCGTGCGCCATGGGTAAGAGATCCATATATCTTGCCGTCTACTTTTTATTTTTTTATTTATTTTATAGGTCGTTACTCTGTAGATATGTTACTTACAACCTCCTTTGTAATAGGTATGGTGATGTATACGTGCCTTTTTTTTCCTGGACTCTCAGAGAAATGCTGGCGCTGTGATAGCTCCAAAAGGAGATACCTGAAGATCTGACCCTTTTGGAAAGAGGTGATTAAAATTTGCAAAAGATATTTTGGGGTAAGTAGTGCGAGCAGGGCAAGACTTCAAGATTCTCAATATGTTCTGAGTGTTTCTTATAAGAAATCCCTCATTAAGAATGTCAATAAGGCAACAAAAGAGGTTATTATGGATAAACGCCATCTTCCCCATCAGTTAAGGACTGGTTTAATAGACTGGACTTCTATAGGTCTAAAGAGGTTGTCACCCTGGCTGCTCTTTTAAAGAGTCCAATACATAAAAAGGGTTATCATATCTAGAGCTAGTTATTTTAGTTCTTCCTAATGCAGTCTGTGGATATCGCTCGTCTTTTTGAATTTTGTCATATACAGGAGAACATTCTGAATAAGAGTCCTGAACACTGTATTTGTACCATGACTTCAGGTGAGAAGATTGTTCCAGCAGATTCAGCAGAGGTTTGAATGATTAAACCCAAACCCATGTCCTTGAACTCTGAGAGTACATACAGGAGAGACAACCCTTCAGCTCTGAATCAATTCTACATTTCAAAACTGCATCCGTCTTCCTCCAACATTGGCATTGTGGTTTTCCATTTCACAGAACTTTGCATTTGTGGGCAATACATCCTACCCGATATCTGCAAATATCAAAGTGTAATAACCTTTTGATTTTGGATGTATTTACATGTTTTACATTGTTTATTTTATTGGCATTTGAGTTGCAACTCACCACTTACATTTGTATCTAATAAATGTTTATAACCTATGCTGTATGCCGGTTAGCCATATTATCTCACCAGCGCCCAGGGATTCAATTTGTTATTGTCCAATAGGGTTGAGCTACCCTTTACCCGTTACTTTATCCTTGTCCCCACAGCCCTCTATCCAGTCCCCATTTCCCTGTCCCAATTGGCTGCTCTATCGAACTTCAATATAGGGAGCGCTGATCTAACCCCACCATCTATAGGTATGAAAGAAAAGCTACAGTTAAGCAGACCAAATGCCTTCTCCATACCCCTGCATACGTGTCAAAGTCATATAATTGGATGAAAGAAAGTATATTAATATTGTTTTACCGTGCGATTGCAATCAGTACGCCACATGTTACGTGTCATGGCGCCATCGCACGATAAAATACGCACGCATACACTCGTACTTTCACATTCATTTATTTATATATTTCATATTCATAATGGTTCCATTCCACAGTCATTTATGAGCAGATGGTATTTGGTTTATAGTTATATATATTATAAGGTTATATGTACACTTTGGTGATATTTAAGGTTCAGGTTACAGGAAACATTATGTTTAGTATCATTCTAATCCCCAATTTATTCGCAGACATTCGGTGCAATCGCCAAACAGAATGCACATTGCATATGGTAGTTCTAGATTGTAGGGAATAAATTATTAGAATTATATTGTCTGTGTAGTGTAAATAGACTAGTTTAAACTGGATTCTGGGTGGGAAAATCAGAGTACATTCCCCGGAGAGCTGACCCCCACCTTTGGATATCTTCGTTTGAACTGGCCTATGACCTGCATTACACTGGACCCTTCTGAAGCCTGAACCTATAGAAGCAAACCACATAATCTGTATTGTTTTCTCTGTATCTGTGTATTCTGTGTATATATACAGCTCCCTGAGACCAGCTAAGACAGTCATCACTGATCACAGTCTTCTGGACTGAAGGACTGTCTAGCTGGATCCAGCAGAGAGCGCAGCATATGTATGTATGTATTTGGTATCGGCTGTATTGTACTTGTTTATTGAACTGCTAAACCTTTTTGCTAAATAGATTGCTTGTGCTTTGGAACCACATAAATCGCTTAGACAATGCTTATTGAAAAACGATGAAAATACTTTAATATACGGCATGCATATGTCTGGAAAAAAGAGAATGCCACCCTCTGAAGAATAAATAAAATCCTCAGCAATAAAGGCTGCACTGGAGCAGGCTGCCTGTAACTATACATTATTATTATTATTATCATCATCATTATTATTATCATCATCCTTTATTTGTTAGGCGCCACAAGGTATCCGCAGCGCCGTACATAGTACAAACAGTAGACCATACAGGGTGAAACAGTACAGAACAGTAAACAAAGTACCAATGCTTCAGAAGCTCCGGCCGACAAATAGAGTAAATACGGAGCAGAAGAATGGGTATGAGACAGGAGGGGAGAGGGGCCCTGCTCATTCGAGCTTACATCCTAAGGGAGGGTGGATGAAACAGGCACGAAAGGGAGGCAGTGATGCAAGGGGGAGGGAAAAGGGGACCAGGGGAGAGAGGGTAGAATGAGCGGAGGAGATGAGGGGGTTAGGTGGAAGGTTGGTAGGCTTTGAGGAATAGGCGAGTTTTGAGTGCTCGTTTGAAGGAGCACAGATTGGGAGCGAGACGGATGGAGCGAGGGAGGTCATTCCAGTGCAGGGGGGCAGCACGGGAGAAGTCTTGGATTCTGGAGTGGGAAGAGGTAATTAGAGTGGAGGAGAGGCGACGGTCATTTGCTGAGCGTAGGGAGCTGGCAGGAGTGTGAATGGTGAGGAGGTTAGAGATATAGGGGGCAGTAGACTGGGAAAGAGTTTTGTAGGTGGTGGTAAGGAGATTAAAGAGGACTCTGTAGGCGAAAGGGAGCCAGTGTAAGGCATGGCAGAGAGGGGAGACAGAGGAGGAGCGGCGTGACAGAAACATGAGTCTAGCAGCCACATTGAGTACAGAGCGGAGAGGGGCGAGATGCGAAGGCCAGTGAGGATACAACGATTTTGGTTTACGTTTCACGAGAAGTTCTAATAACACTACTATTAACTTTTTGGATAACACATTAAAGGTAAGTGATAACATTATTTATACGGAAACATTCTCCAAGTCTATTGATGCCCATAGTTTTTTACACTATAAGAGTAATCACTTTAAACCCTGGAAAGATTATATTCCCAGGGGCCAATACCTAAGGATGAAAAGGAATTGTTCAACTAATAAAGATTTTAATAAACATATTGTTACAGTATATCAATCTTTTGTTGATCAGGGATATCCAACCACAGTGTTACATCGAGCCCTTGATGGTGTAGAGGATATTGATAGCACCAATCTCTTTAAACAGTTGTCTATGAATAAGAACAAGGAAAAGGAGGATTTAAGACCTCTAGTGTTTATTACACAACATAATAGTTACGCCTACAAGATTAGACATATTATCATAGGAACTCTAGGATATTGACAGCTGATGATCTATTAAGTTCTTCTGTTTCAAAAGAAAATAATGTGGTGTTTAGAAGATCCTGCAATTTCAAAGAATATCTGGCACAGAGTTTCTTTGATCCAAAGAAAATGGTGAAGTTATCTAACGATTCAACAATGACGAATTGGCTTACCACTAGACCAAATGGTTTTTATCGTTGTGGTAGAAAGAACTGTCTCATGCGCAGCAGCTCCATTTCAGCAGCGCTGTCCTATACAGCAGCCGCGGCGCTGTCAAAGAAGCACTGCCGCGGACGCTTCTTTGACAGCGCCGCGGCTGCTGCATAGGACAGTGCCGCTATGGTGGCCACTTGGTTAGCGCAGGGGGGGGGGGGGGGGAGTTCTGAAGACTCAGCAACCCCCCCTGCGTGCGCCACTGATTTGTTATAAATTTGTTTATATAGGTGATTGTCGAAGTTACACATCTTGGGGTACATATGTACATGTGTGTGTTTGCGCGCATATATTTGTATGTAGGCATACACATATGCACATTTTTTATAGTTAATTTTTTAACAATATACTAATTTATCTGTATTGCAACCCATGTGGGTGTTGCAATTAATTATATTAGATACTAATTATGATATATTCCATTATATAAATATATCAATGGGATTATATAGCTCTAGGCTCATATTTATATTTATTTTATAATTATATAAGTGTATAGAGTTACTTTGTATGTGAATTTATTGGCTTACCGCTAGTATACTATGTAATATATACTTGATTGATATATACTATATTTAGGGAGCCTTACTACTGCTTTTCAGACATACTTACATTTGTCGTTTTGAATGCAACAATACAACTTTACTCGAACACTGTTTCAAAACAAATGAACGATTGGAATCATGTTTTGATTGGCCGGACGCTGTCATGTGACCTATGATTCGGCTTTAAATAGTATTTGGCTAACCTAATACCATCATTCCTCTGATGAAATTGTGGGGGTCACGGAGAAACGCGTCAGTTATATATTTAATCCTCATCATACACAGTATCATATTGGACTTTAAGGATCCATACCCCGGGGTATCCAGCGACATATAAAGTAAGTGGGCCAAGTGGACTTTACCTTACTCACCTCTCTGCCGTCTTTATCAGATGCCAAGCGTGCTAAGTGCTTTGACATAGACTGTCTATCTGTATCATTGCTGCAGTTATCTGCATGCTAATACTAATCGTTTGGCTGGCGGCTATGTATGCAAGCCAGGAGAGTTTAAATAGAATATTCGTGTGACTACTTGCCATTTATCTAGGATCAAAGGATTTAGAGCTTCCACTTTCTGCTGCAGCTTACCGCAAAACTGGCCTGCACGCTAATCAAGTATTATACTAATACATACTACCATTTATTTCTTTTGATTCTTTTTCCATCTAAAGAACAAGAAAAAGTGTGTGTATTTGTTCAAGCGACTAATTGGATTAAGAGCATGTTAACCTTAGAGTAATACTGTGTTACATTATCGTTATATTGATATATACAATATTATGTGCATATTGCGGGCAACAAATTTTATGCCTCTTGATATTTTTACCAAATAGTATATACATTCAATATTACTTGATTGTTTTATGAATAATTGTATTTTAATATAATAAATTAGTTGTTGGATACAGCGCCTCTTATACTTTTTTCTGTTATTGTTTTATATGGATAGACCCAGATATCTATCATAGGGAGCCGAGGTCCATCACCACATATTATTTTTATGATTGCTAGCGCCTGAGAAATTTTTGTCCAGTGAGGAGAAGGTTGTAGTAGTCAAGGCGGGGGATGAGTGCATGGATGATAGTTTTGGTGGCATCTTGTGAGAGGAAGGGTCGGAGGCGGGCGATGTTGCGCAGTTGGAAACGACAGGCTTGGGCAAGGGAGTGGACGTGGGGGGCAAAAAAGAGAGACACATCCAGGAAACGGAGTTGGGTGACATAGGAGATGGTTGTGTTATTAACAATGATAGAGAGATTGTGGTGGGAGGGGAATCTTGAGGGAGGAAATACAATAAATTCAGATTTAGAGATGTTAATTTTGAGAAAGCGTGAGGACATCCAGGAGGAGATGGCAGAGAGGCAGTCAGATACACGAGAGAGAAGGGTGGAAGAGAGATCAGAATTAGAGATGTAGAGTTGAATGTCGTCAGCATAAAGGTGATACTGAAGACCAAAGGAGGAGATGAGCGCACCGAGGGAGGAAGTGTAGAACGAAAAGAGAAGGGGGCCAAGGACAGAGCTCTGGGGGACTCCTATCGGGAGGGTGTGGAGGAAGAGCCAGACGTGGAGACAGAGAAGGTGCGGTTGGCGAGAAAAGAGCAGAACCAGGCGTGGACAGAACCAGAGAGGCCGAGAGAGATAAGAGTTTGCAGAAGGAGGGGGTGGTCTACAGTGTCAAAGGCAGCGGAGAGGTCAAGGAGGATGAGTAAGGAGAAGTGACCCCTGGATTTGGCCGTTAGGAGGTCATTGGTGACTTTGGCCAGTGCAGTTTCAGTGGAGTGGAGGGGGCGTTAACCAGATTAGAGAGGGTCGAGGAGGGAGTTGTCTGAGAAGTATCTGGTGAGACGACAGAAGACTAACTGCTCCAGTAGTTTGGAGGCGTAGGGGAGAAGTGAGATGGGGCGGTAATTGGCGACGGAGGTGGGGGTCAAGATTGGGTTATTGGAGGATAGGAGAGTTAAGAGCGTGTTTGAATGAGGAGGGAACAACACCAGTGGAGAGTGATAGGTTAAAGAGGTGTGCCAGGTAGGAGCAGGCAGTAGGAGAGAGAGAGCGAAGGAGGTTAGAGGGGATGGGGTTAAGAGCACAGGTGGAGGCTGGAGAGGAAAGAATAAGGAAGCGAACTTCTTTGCCTTATGTTGGGCAGAAGGAGCGCCACAGTTGTTTGTTAGGTTGAGGGGGTGGAGCGATAAGGGCAGCGGGAGTGGTGCTAGAGGAGAAGATCTTAAGTCTGATGGCATCAATTTCGGAAGAGAAAAAAGTGCCGAAGTCAGTAGCGGAGAGGGAAGGTGGGACCGGAGGGGGGGGGGGTGGGCGGAGAAAGGAGGAAGTTGAAGGTGGCAAAAAGACGGCAGGGATTGGAGGACTGAGAGGAAATGAGGGACTTAAAGAAGGTTTGCTTAGCAAAGGAGAGGGCTGAGCAGAATGAGGAGAGGATAAATTTAAAGTGAAGGAAGTCGGCCTGGGAAAGAGCACCTTTGGAGGAAGCAGGTGAGTTTGGAGTGCCAATGTTGCGGAATAAGACGGCGTCGGCAGATGGGAGAAGCAGGGGCGACAGCGTCCAGGACAGTAGTGAGGGAATGGCTGTAGAGACAGGAGGCCTGGTCAGGGAAGGCCAGGGAGGGAAGGGGGAGAAGGAGAGAATCAAGAGAGGAGGAGAAAGAGATTGGGTCGATCGCTTCAAGGTTGCGTCTGGTGAGAGTGGCTTTGGGCGGGGGAGGAGCAGGGGAGGAGGACAGAGTGAAAGAGAGGAGATGGTGGTCCGAGAGTGGGAAGGGAGAGTTTGAGAGATCACAGAGATGAGAGAAGACAAGGTCGAGGGAGTGACCAAGGCGGTGGGTGGGGGAGGAGGTCCACTGGATGAGGCCTAAGGAGGAGAGGGAGAGAAGTTTGATGGTGGCAGGGTTTGAGCAGTTGTCAATGGGGATGTTGAAGTCGCCGAGTATGATGGAGGGAAGGTCAGAGGAAAGGTAGTGGGGGAGCCAGGCAGCGAAGTTGTCCAAGAAAAGGGAGGTAGAGCCAGGGGGGCCATAGAT